>NW_011887302.1:332236-370672 GCF_000151315.2 Capsaspora owczarzaki ATCC 30864 | reverse complement strand
CAGCAGCCGACGGGGGAGCCGGTGGTGGTGGTCCAGCAAGTGCCTTTGGGATGGCCGCAGGGGGCGCCTGAGGTGGCTGAGGTGCGGCCGGAGGTGCTGACGGAGGTGCAGGGGGCGGGGGTGGAGGACCGGCAGCTGGCGGCGGAGGAATAGCGGCCGGAGGCGGAGGAGGAGGAGGAGGAGCAGGACCTTTGCTAACTGGTTCTGGAGCAGGAGGTGCAGGAGGTGCAGGGGGAGAACTACTTGCTTGGTTCGCGGCGGCAGCATTCGCCAGTGCGACGCGTGACAACGTGCCTCCGCTCGTTGATGCTGATCGTGGCGCTGCCGGGGCGGCAAGCGAAGCTAACGGTTTTGTCAATCAAAAAAAAGTTCAAAAAGCCCAGCAACGAGTCAGAAACTTGGTCCAAATCCAAACTGAAACATGCATACAACAAGCAAAAGAAGAAGGCCACTCACCACCAGTTGCAGCAGACAAGGTGTTGCTGCGACTCCGTGTGAAGGCCTCTTGGCTTCGAGCGAGAATGTCTGCTAACGGCGAGGACTCTTCCGTGACGAAACAACTCGGACGCTGCGCCACCCCAACGTCTCACCTCCGACACTTCCAACGCTGCTCCTGCGGATCGCGAAACTGCTCGTGTGCCAAAAACGAGGATGGAGGATGCGCAAAGTGAGCGTGCATCGAGGGAAATCGTTTGTTCACATCGTCCTTCTCATCGGAATCTGTCTGTACCTGACTGTGTTTGAACCCACATGGGGTTGACGAAATATTCATCCGGGCGCCGAACAGGCGCGGAGGCGGGAGCAGCAGGCGGCAGCGTCATGCTGGTTGCCGAGGTGGCAGCAAGAGATGTGGAAGATGAGCTGGAACTGCGACTGTCGTCAACGCTGGAACTGCGACCAATCTGATCCAGGTTGGTCTGCGAGCCTCCAGGGTTGGCCATCGAGTCGCTGGCGGCACGCACGAGCTCGGAGGAAGGCCTGGGCCGTTGCACAGCTAAGCGTCACACAGGCAAGCAAATCATTCCAGGCAAAGTGAGACCAGGGGAAGGCGCGTCGCATGAGCATGGTGAGAGAGAGAGAGAGAGAGACAGAGAGAGAGAGAGAGAGAGAGAGAGAGAGAGAGAGAGAGAGAGAGAGAGAGAGAGAGAGAGAGAGAGAGAGAGAGAGAGAGAGAGAGAGAGAGAGAGAGAGAGAGAGAGAGAGAGAGAGAGAGAGAGAGACAGACAGACAGAGAGGGGGGGATAATGGAAAGAAGAAAGAAAAAAAAGTTGGTTGTTGATCACAAACCCCAACAATCTCGTCAAACACCGAGGTCTGCTTGACACGAGACACATTGAAAGTAAATCTCAAAGGGCGAAAGGTTGAAAGAAAAAGGAAATAATGAGCTGAATAGGGCGTGGAATGTGGTTTCAGAAATGAAGATCACGACGACGCGAATTGAGAGGTGCGCTGCTGTTGCTGCGTCAACTGCTTGTGATGACGTGAAGGTGACAGCATGGAGAACTCTGAAGGGGGGGGGGAAGCGAGACTGTGCTGGCATTCCAAGCAAGCGAGACGATGACCGCAGCAGCAGCAGCGTGACAAGGGGATTCAAGAATGCATCTGCACGTGGCTGGCGTTATTGCTCTTCAGATCACCATTCATCGCATCACTCTCTTGGAGAGCGCGTTTCAGTGCTGCATGCAGCAGCAGCAGCAGGATTCGACTCTTTCGCTCGAAAAAAAAAACCGAAAAACGGAGAGAACAAAAGAGTTAAAATGCACTGAGAGAACAGCAGCCTCCCTTACCACCAGACTTTTCCTGTGCTAGCTTGATGTAAATCTTGGTGACCTTGTCATTCTGGTTGCCCCCTGCGCTAATAACAGCCTGGACAATCTCGCTGGCCTCGACAAAGCGTGGGCCTGGTTTTGGAGGAGGACAAAAAGCACACACAAGAATGAGTGCAAGCGCAGTGGCCAACCGCCGGCCGCCGCCGCCACCAACCCTACCGGATTGCTTTCGGATGGCGTAGAGCGAGTACGAGGACGGCGAGGCGGCGGGGTCGTGCTTGGCGAGGATGGACGCGACGACCTCGGCCGCAGTGGAGGTCGGCAGAACGCGAACAGAGCGGTACGACTCGTCGTTCAGGAAAATCCGCAGCACGTCCGCAGCAGGCTTCTCCATGTCTGTAGCCGTAGCCAAGGTGAGTGAAGGTGAGTGCGAGTGAAGGTGAGTGAGTGAGTGAGTGATGGACAAGGGACGGGTCAGCCAAACAAGCGCAAGTTAAAATAAAAAATTAAAAAAAAATTAAAAAATCATAAAAAATAAAAAAAATCATAAAAAAAAAATAAAGGGGGAGGATTTGGATGAGCGAACGGTGCGCGCAGTGCAAGCCAAAGCTCACCAGCGATGGATGCATGGCGACAAGAGACGGAATGCGTAGGGAGAGAGGAAGACGGGGATTGAAAGAGAGAGAGAGAGAGCGAAACGAAGGGACGTTGGTTGAGCGAGAAAAATGAGTCAGATCGGGTTATTGAAGAGTCTCTCCCGACTCTGTCTCCACTCCATCGCTGCCCTGTGCTTCAAGGTCAAGCTTCAGCTTTCAGACACCACTTGTGAATCGAACAAGCGAAACAACCAGAAGACCCAAATAATAAAGTTAAGAAAAGAAAAGAAAAAAAAAAAGAAGAAAAAAGCGGCAAACCGCAAAAGCCGCCATCACTCGACAACAACAACAACAACAACAACCACAACAACAAGCAGCGAAAAGACCAACCAGAACGACCGACCGCTCAGTCTTCTGTCTTCTATCGCTTGAATGAAGTTGCAGCTGCAACGTGGGGGAGGGAGGGGGAGATGGTGAGATGGTTGACGCTGGGTCAACGCAAATCCCCATTCAAATACAAATTCACTACTGTGGCTGTCAATAGAAAAACGACAAAGGCTTCCAGGAAACAAAAAAAAAAAAAAAAAAAAAAAAAAAAAAAAAAAAAAAAAAATCATCATCATAATAAAATAAAAAGTATTTGGTTTATGTTTTTTGCGGTGACAGTTGTTTATGTTTATGTGTGTGTTTGAAGTGTGTTTGAAGGCTGAATGTTGATGAACAATTGTTGGATGATGATGGAGAGTAGAAAGAGAAGAGAAGTGAAAGGAGGGAAGGGAGAAGGGAAGAAGTGGGAAGTGGGAAGGGAAGAACGAAACGTGCCGGCAAACGAGTAGAAGCGCCGCCCCGCAGAAGCCACATAATCATAGTCCTTGGACTTCTTGGACTTGGACATGATGAATGAATGGAAAAAGAAAGGGGAAAAAGAAAGAGAAAAGAAAGAATGAATGAACGAAAGAAAGAGAAAAGTGAAGAAAGGAGAAAGTGAAGAATCAGATGGGAAAAAAAAAGATTGACTGAACAAACCAACCGAATTGGGATGAATCTGAATTGAACTGAGGGGATGAAGTTGAATGTTGAATGTTGAAGTTGAAGTGAATGGGATTGAGTGTGATATTGAGTGGTGGATGGATGCATGGGCGGGGGTGGAGGCGATTTGCTGGATCTTCGGGATTTAGGCCAGTGCTAAGAAGACCCCCATCCTCAACCAAAACTGAGCGAAGAGGGGACTCCTCGATAGACAAGATTCAGGATGGAAATGCATCGAACAAACTCACAGCTCGTCAGACGAGCAACGGAAAGACGAGCAACGCGGTCTGAGAAAACTTGACTTTGCTCAGAACCGTCAACCCCCAACCAACCAAAGCAAAGCAAAGCAAAGCAAAATCGATTGTCCTATTTTCGCTCATTCTCAGAGAGGCTCACTCGCTTTTTCATTATTGCACGCTGCTCCATCCTCTGACTGATGGTGGTCGACTTGCGCAGCCGCGACGAGGAAAAGCAGCTGGCTCAGACACTCGCCGCCGCAGTCGCCTCGCGTGCATTCGAGCAGTCTGCATCGCCAACGAAAGCCAAGGTGCGGCGGCTGTTGCGGCGGCTGGCAGTCCGACAGGTAATCACACGCGAGAGACCTGAGCGCTGGATCTCAGAAGCTGCCACACATGTGCCGGCTGTACAGCGATTCAAGCCCATAGCTATCACTATCT
Source organism: Capsaspora owczarzaki ATCC 30864 (assembly GCF_000151315.2). NCBI lineage: Eukaryota > Filasterea > Ministeriida > Capsasporidae > Capsaspora > Capsaspora owczarzaki. The sequence goes on along the minus strand of NW_011887302.1, from coordinate 366,601 downwards.
GACCATCAAACTTCTTATTGTTTGGATGTGACGAGCAGGCCCAGCGGCGGAATGGCGTCCGCGTGCTCAACCTCGACCAGATGGTCTGCAACGCGATCGAATCGGTGAAGGCATACCAGCTCGAGCGAGTGCCAGATGTACACTCATTGGAACAAGATTCTACTCTGCTCGTCCAAGGCGCCAAAGATGGGTCAATCACACCAAGTGCGCCGAGTCGAGACGCTCGAGCCAATCTGCTCCGATTCCAGGTCCGAGCCACCCCTGCTGCTGCTGCTGCTGCTGCTGCTGCTGTTGCTCCTACTGCCGCTGCTGCTGCTGCTGACCGTCCCCATGAGGCTTCTGCTGCGCCTCGTCGTGGACTGGGTGCCGACGTGGGAGGGCGCAATTCCACTCCCCAGCAGACCGAGTCGTTTTTTGCCAACAAACCCTCAGCCACTTCCAACACAACTGCTGACCCTTTGTCGTCAAATATGCTCGAAAACCCGACCCAACAAGCACCCACATCCGAAATTGCAAAGCAGGGGACTAGAACCATGGCGACTGCGATGGAAATCGACGCCTTCTTCCAGCTCGGCGACGACGGCGAAGCGCTCGACTCGCAGCTGCCAACGGAAGGCTGGCTTGATAACATTGACGAGATTCTATCTGCAGATGTGTCATCTCACGTCCAAGCTGTGCTTGCGGAGCCATCAACAGTTGATGACGACCCTCCTCGATCGCGATTCCTCGAGCGATTTCAGGTAGAGCCAAAGTGCATGAAACTGCTGCTGCGTTACTGCTCATGCAGACCAACAATATCTCACTGCTTGAACCTTCTCTTGGTAATCAGCGGATTAACGGTGCAGCCGCAGCGACAGCCTTCTTCCAAATGAGTATGACACTCAGAGAACGAATGCAAGGCGTTTCGAACGCTCGCTTGCTGCTCCCAGTCCGAAGCCCCTTTTCAAACCTACAGCTCAAACCGTTCATTCGGCGAGACTTTGAGTCGAAACCACCTCGAATGCGACTACTAGAAGAAATTCGTGCTGAAGGGCTCAGGTGTGTGCACTGCGCCTGTTTTGTATTGTTGAGTGTCGAGCATGTTTCTGATCTTTTGCATGCTGTGTGAGTCTAGACGGTTTCCAGCCGATTTCGATTTAGCCGCATCTTGCGCGCCGGCGCCTATTGATTACTGCTACGTTCGGCAGCGGCATATTGCGAGTGTCAACACATTGGTGCGCTCGTTATTCTGGCCTGGTATTGACCGTAAGAGTACTTGCAGTCGTGTTGCTTTGGGCTGTGATGGCGATTTGCATTTGCGCTCAATTGCCACTGCCATCCTTTTTTGTTTGTTTTTTTCCTTGACCAGTGACCGACGCCCTGCAATTTCCAGACCACAGTGTTGTTGTGCTGTACAAGAAGCTTCTTATCGGATGCGCATTTCTAGTGCCAGATGTGAAAGTACCAAACAGCTTGAATTGGCAAGAGTTGAATATGATTCCGTTTTTTTGTTGCTGACTCATCATCGCCCTCCCTGTGGTTGCAGCTCAATGAAGCGTACGTTACGTTCGTTGCAACACACCCAGCATGGCAGGGAGCCGGTATTGGAGCGTATATGGTGGACCACTTGATCAGGGTAAGGTTGAAAATCTGCCGACTTTGTGCTAGAACTTGTGCATGGCAACTCACACCTTGTTTCGCCTGCTCCAGTCGTGCTCCGGTCGTGACATTACTCTCCACGTGTCAACGACAAACAAAGCCATGCTCCTGTATCAAAAGTTTGGATTTAAAGCCGAGCAATTTGTCATTGGGTTTTACGATCGATTCTATCGCGACGACTCTGCCGAAAGCAAGAACGCCTTCTTCATGCGTCTTCGGCGATAGAATTTTGTCAATGTACAGTAATTTATCTTTGTAATATACATCCATTAACAAGTGGCCGCTCTAGCGAACGACAAGGCGAATGCGCGAGCGTTCCGCCGTGTCGGCTGCAGCACAATTTTCACGAGTTGCACTCGCAGATTGCACGAGGGTGTAGGTGCCCGGAGAAAGGAAGAGCAATTGTATCTGGTGATCGCACGCTTGGTTTGGGGCGAGCTATCCGGGACAAACAGAAAAAAAAAAAAGCGGCGAGTCAATCCAAAACAAGTTAGGACCAACCAAAACTCCCAAATCTAAAACAACGGAAACGAAAACTCCAGCAAAACGAGGCCTACCTCGGTGTGCCGCATGCACATGGTTCCGGTCCACATGACTCGGGCCGAAAGGTCGGTCTCGACCAGCCCGTTGTGCAAATCCAACAGCACCTCGACGCGCGATTCAAGAGACGAGAACACCTCGCCTAGAGCCGTCAAATGTGTCAATGAGCTTGTATGCTTCGTAGATGAGCCTTGCTTAGCAGCCAAAAAAAAAACTTACCCGAACAGTTCGCCACACGAAGCGTGATTGGTACGAATTCAAGCAGAGGGCAGCACACCGTTTGACGGTCGATGGCAGCCTCGCCAGCAATAGACAGCCCCACAGAGAGCTCTTTGGGTCGCAACCGTATCAGAGCGTCTTTCGAAAGCTGGATGTTGTCGAGTTGGACTAAGCCACGGACACTGCTCATGGGCAGGCTCCATTCCACGCGGTAGAGCTGCGCGAGCTTCTTCTGGAACCAGTACAAGGCAATCTACGCATGGTGTACAGCATAGCATCAAAGAGTTGGATGACAACCTGAAAAAGCTACACGCAAAGGGAAGGGCTGAAACGGGGATTACATACCTCGTCTGAGGACCATTGTCGCTCGCGTGTGACAACAAACTGTCGAGACGGGTCAGTTGGTGGCGGAGCCGTGCGGAGGAGCTGCTCCGACAGAGCAAACCGACGAATTGGGAGATAGACTCTGCATGCAAGATGTTCTAGTTGGGTTCAAAGAGATTCAAAGTGCAATACAGCAGAGCTAGCGAACATACCGCATGGCAGAGAGGGCATTCATGGTCACAGGGGTCTGCGAAACGGCTGTAGCGGCGTCTGAACAAAAGAAGACGGCGTTGTTGTTAAGTGCCATCTCTTGCACCCGCACAATGCACGTAAACGCCTTACCACAAGCTGCGAAGGCCACTTGCGCCGAGACATGCGAGGAATTGGTCACGTCGAGAGCCAGGACGCAGAAAGAATCGCGAGTCGCGCTTTCTGGCAGAACCTGAGAGCTGGCAATGTGATCACTGGAAGATGCCAAAATGTCAAAGTTGCTAAACTCCAACAGCGGCACAGACTCGATGGGAAAGTCGATGACGGATTGTCGATAAAAGTCGGGCACGGCGGTAGAGCCATATTCACAGGTGAGGGTGGCTCCGCAAAAGCCACGGAGGGCCCACACTCCCAAGGGCAGACTTGCCTGGTGGCCCGGCTGAAGCGGGATGATGCCTCGCCGAGCAATTTCCGCTGATTGCGGGAAGGTGCAGGGCTGGTCATTCTGGCTCGCAATTTCATCGCTATTAGACGACGTGGAAGTCAGCGTCGCGGTTGACAACGTGTCGCTAGGTTGCTGGAAAAAGTGGCCCGGCTCTGCTTTGACTGTCAGCTTGGATGAAAAGTAGTCCACGACGACATTGCTCGAGTTGGTGACAATCAAGGATGTGTCAAAGCTAATTCACAGGAAAGCAAAGTCAGCAGCGCGATCAATTTCATCGTCCAAAAGCTCAGACATGCAGAAACTCACAATTGGCCGTGATACATTTTCAACGTCGTGCCGTGCTGAGTGGGATTGGGATTGAGTAAGATTTCCATGACTGGCATCTCGGGAACAATCGTGAGACTAATGGGCGGAATGGCATGCTCGGCATTGACGCCAAACACCCTCGAGATGACGCTGCGAACGCGGACTGTGCCGTGTACTTTTGCAGTTCCAAACACGGACAAGTTCATGGCAGCTGTGTGCGGAGGCACCGTGGTGCTGATGGGAAGGCTAGAAAAGGGCGAGCCCGATGTACTGTGGTGGCATCCAAGACGCGTTAGGTGGAAGGCAACACATTGAGTTTTTGCGGGCAACACACGAACGTCAATTTTGACAAAGCAAAAGTAGCGCCTACGTGAGCTGGATGGCCTCCACGAGCATCGGGAAGGCCATGTCGTTCGAAAGTTCAATTTGAAGCTGCAGTAGCTCGCCCTGCGCCCAGTACATTGTCTTCTGCATTGTAAAAGCAAAAAAAAAAAAAAAAAAAAAAAAAGAGACAAGTTTGATGCAGCCGCACATTTTCCATAACTCTTCGCGGCGACGACAAACCTCTCGAGAAGGTCCACTGCGCTTGCCGAAAGGCGTGTAAATGAACAACTCCTTTTTGACAGCTTGCGTCTCTCGCTTCCGGATTTCCAAATGTGGTGGGGGACTAATCAAAACACCAACGAAAAGGGCACAAAACTCAGTGAATACTGCATTCCAGCTACAACCAACAAATCCAATAGACCTACGTGGGTACGAAGACGCGGTGGATGTTGGGAAGCTTCTGGAACAGCAAACCACCTCCAGCAAACTGAAGCATGGAAGTCGATGTGGCCAGCTTTTGAGCCAGGTCGCATTGCTCGCTGTGGGACAAAAAGTCGTGCAATCTGTGCAAAAAGTATGAAATGTACAGCACGGTCTTCTTTGGGTCTGTGTCGCGCTCAAAGCAAACAGTCAATCAGTAAGAACTCAACAAAAGGCGAGCCACACTGTCCTAGTCATTCATTACCGTTGATATGGCGGGATGCATAGATCAGCTCGCGCATGATTCTCGCTTGCAGGTCCTGCCAACCCAGACCTGATGCACGCAGGGATGTCTCCAACAGCGGCAACACGGCCGAGTCTGCGAGATGACAGAAAGAGAGCCCCACCAAGCGTGAGAAAACGTGACGACAATCTCCCAACACACAAACCCGCATACTACTCAAATTGATCGCCTTACTATCACTGGGACGGTTTAGAAACTCAAAAAGGCTTCCCAGGAAATGAGCGGGCAAGCACTGGAGCAGCAGATAGTGGCTCACAACCATATCTGTTCGGTTGACGCCCTTGGTGAACAACAACGAGAGGCGGCGCATGTAGAAGGCAGCCTTGCGTTTAAAGTTAATGGCTTGGTACAAAAGGATGAGAGAGGAGACCAATCGGATCTGTGTTGCACAGTTTCAAGAGTAGAGGAGCAGGTTTTAGCATACAGCACAATTCCAGTCGTTCTGTTCGAGCAAATCCTCAACCACCGTACCTGATCATCAATGGACAGTTGCGCATCAACTCGTGGAATGTCCTGTAGCGCTTGCGCTGCTTCCAAGAATGCACGACGCGCCACGAAGAACTTTGCAAGCTTGACCATCAGTTCAATCTCAAACGGCCCTGCGCCCTTCACCTTGGTGTAGTTGGCAAGGGCATCATTGCACTTTTCGACAAAGTCAGACAGAACAAGTGGGTCGCCCATCTTGTGCTGCAAAGGGAACGAGGGAGCAAGTAAAGAAACGAAAGTGAGCAGGCATGGTTTTGACTTGCCCGTAAAAACCCGACAAACGGTGCGTACCTTGACGAGCAATGTGGCAGCAAAGCATTCAAGACAGCCAGCAAGATACAACCAATCATTGGCAGACTTCGTCTGCTCGATCGCTTCGGTGTAACTGGCGTTCAATGGAAAAAAAAAAGTACAGAAATCAGCATTCAGTACAACAACCTCGCAGTCTACTAGAAATGAACAACAGCGCTGGTAACGTACTGAACGATTGCATCGTCAGGAGATCCAACCAGAAGACAAATGTCGCCAGCAAGCTTTTCAAACCGGCCGACGATTTTCTTTCGGTTGGCGTTGTAAAAACGTGCGTCGTCGATTCCGCCGGTGCGCTCCAGAAGAAGTGATGGCAAGAGCTTTTTGTCATCTCTCTCGGCAATTTTCGAATGGTGCTGTGGCGGACACGCACACGCATTGGTGAGCATACAAGAAAAGTCTTCTGTCACCTCTCTCTTTCTCACGCCTAGTGAAACCTCTCCGACGAGCCTTACCGCAGCGGCAAGTAGATGAACCAAGGACAAGGTCATATCGTTCAGAATGGTGCTGATATAAAACTGAACATGCTCGCGAGCCTGGTTTGGAATCAGAATGACATGCTTTTCGTTGTCTTCCTGGGCATCCTGGGGTTCGAACGCAAAGCAACGCACGTCCAGAACTGTTGGAAACTGACTGCATGCTGCCTGAAACTCGCGATAGGCGAGGCGCAGGTCGACTGTATGCTGGCAGTTGATGATGCCGAAAATCTGCACACCAACCAGCCAAAAACAGCAACTCAGCAACTGGACCCAGCTCAAGCACATGCACACAACAAACTCAAACTGGACAAAAAAGTGTCACGACATACCACGAGCGTTCGCTTGGAGAAATGAAAATCAATCAGCTCGTCGTTGAAACCGGGAGCAGATGAGAATCCGGCGTTCAACAGCGTCGTTTTCGGGGCCGCTATGGTCGGAATGCTTGTCGGTGCACTGTACAAGCCTGGAGCAACAATGGGCTGACTTGCGTGCGCTGCACTGAGCACGGCGGGAGTTTGAGGCGACGATCGGGGAATGGGACTTGGTGCACGACGCTGCTGCTGTTGCTGCTGTTGCGGACCCGCAGACAGCTCGGCTCCAGCGGGTGTTCCTGTTGCAGATCGTGCCACGAGTGGCGTGCCACTGCCTGAGACGCTCGGGCTGCTCAAGCTGTCTGAGCTGGATGAGGTTGTAGCCGTCGAAGAGCCAGCTGGTGTTCCAGCCCCGCCGGCCGCTCTGCTTGCGATGGGTGTCTGAATGCCAGGGGCTGGTGGTCCTCCAGAGCCAGCAGAGGGAGACGCAGAGGCAGATGCAGCTGGAATGGGCAATCCTAACGGTCCTGCTGGAATCGCTGCGCTGCCCGGGCTTGCCAGCTGGTTACTCGCTGCTGCGCCTGCATTGCCATATGCCAACGGTGCAGGGGTGCTCGCGGGCGACGGCGAGACGGACGGCGCGATGGCCAGATCGAGCTTGATGACGGCCTGGTTGGTGTCCAGTCGCGGGAACGCGGCTACAGCAGAGAGAGCGCACAGTTCAGCTTCATTCAATTCAATCAATTCAATCAACATCACGATGCATGCATGGATGTACCTCCGATGGCCGGCGTGGCGAGCTGGAGTGCAAAGTCAGCGAGCGCGATCGAACGCGAGCAATCTCGCAGCAGCCGAAAGTGCTCGAGCAGCTTTGTCTCGGAGATGCCGCCAATGCCAATCACAATGCCGCGGATGTGGCTGAGGTCGCCAATCTCCTGCGACAAGTCCATTTTTTTGCCGAGGTGGAGGAGTGTTGTGGTTTCTACACAAGGGGCCTCAGATTCACACAACAAAAAAGCAAAAAAGGAGAACTGCGATTCTGAGAAATGAAGTGTGGTTTTTGGCATTGAATCTCAGCACCCATCGTCATACTGTGTGTTCTGCGTTTACTTTTAGCTGCACTCTCATCTCAGACAGTCAGTCTTTTCTTTTTTTCAGCAGTAGTTAGAATGGCTGGCGGCAGGCGCGGAAGAGCCAAAGCGGCCTCCAATGCACCAGGTACTCCCCCTTCCCCTCCCCCCATTCATCCATTCATCGATTCATCCATTCATTCATGCAATCATTCATGCAATCATTCATTCTATAAGCACCAGCATTCGAGTCCAGAGAGCAGCGTGTTGGCAGCAGCATGTTGTGCATTGTAATGGGGTTTTCCATTGTGGCAATCCACATGGCCCTTTACTCTCGACTCTCAATACGATAGCCAAGCCGCCCCCCCCCCTCCTCATTTCGACCTGCCTGTCACTGCGGATGACGAATCGCATTTACTATTACGAAAACAAACATCAAAAACACTCACATTGTCAGACCTGCGACTGACTGAGACTGAACGAAGCAGCAGCGCGACTGGATCCACGTTGTCCCCCGAGTTCAGCTTTCCCCCTTCCTCATACTCACTCAGACTCACTCATCCTCACTCAAACACTTAACATCAATCTCAACTTGAACACACACACTCTCTCTCTGGCTTCATACAGACACGCGTCTGGCACAGACATCCGCCGCTGCAGAGCATTTCCCACCGGCATTCGTCGCCAACCAGGGCGGACGCGGATCCAAGCGCGCGCTCGAGGACGTCGAGACCCAGGCTGCCTGGCTCGCAGACCGGCCCGAGGTGTTCTTGTCGAGCATTGTGGCTGCTGCGAGTGCTGCGGCAAACAACGCGGGTGCTGCGGATCCACTGAGCACGGCGAACGGCTCGTCGTCCCAGGCACAGCTGGTCACTGCGCTGCGTGCGAGCATTGCCGGTGCTGCAAAAAACCTGTTCGACTATGCACGCGCCATGGAAACGGGTGCGATCGGCAAGCCGCTCCACCCGTCACTCAAAAAGATCCCCATCAACGAGCTCGTTGTCGACGGATTCGAGACAGAGCAGATCTGGGAGGAGCTGCAACTCCGAAGCGGACCCGTCACTGCAGTCTTGGACCGCTCGGTCGACACGCTGCTCAGCAACCAAGCGACCATCCCCATTCTCAGGCAACAACAGGAGCAGGAGCGTGCTTCCCAGCGTGCGCTTCAAGAAGCCCCAATCTCGTCTGGCAAGCGTGCCAAGAACGCGCTCGGCGATGCGCTCGCCTCTGGTCTTGAGTTTGCCGACGAGAGCGACGACGACGCCGACATGGACCTCGAGGATATGGACCTGGACGGTGGCGAGGATGATGATGACGAGAATAATTACGATGACGATGAAGACGACGCGCTTTCCGACGAGATGGACAACCTCGACATGGACGGCGACGACGACGACGACGACGACTCTGAACGCGACGAACTCCCCGACAGCCACGAGGACGACATGTCTGGCCGCGCACCAACCAAAGAGCGCCAATCCTCCATTCTTAGCAACAACAAATCTCAAAAGCCATCGCGCTCCTCCAAGCGCGGCTCGGCGGTGGACGACGATTTTTTCAAGCTGTCCGAAATGACAAAGTTTTTGGAAGCCGCTGAAGACACCTCGCGAAGCAAGCGACGAGCTTCCCGCCACGCCGATGACGACATGGGCGAAAACGTGGAGGACGCCGACGAGGATGCTGAAGACGGCGAGGACGACGACGAAGACGACGAAGAAATCGACTTGTTTGTCGACCCCGACGAACTGGACGAGGACGATGACGATGACGACGACGCTGGCGACCGTGCAGAAGATGACGACAGCGATGCTGACAACGACGACGACGACGACGACGACGACGCGCACGAAGGCATGACGCTCTCACAAGCCGCCGACGCAGCACGGCGACGAGCGCGTGGCCTCAAGCCGCTCCCCGTCAATGGTGGCAAGGGCAAGGGCAAGAAAGGCGCCGCGGCCGCCGACGATGACGATCTTGATTTGGAGGACTCTGATTTGTTGCAGCAGTTGCGCGCCCGTGTCAAGGGCAGCAAAACACGCACCGCCAAGCGCAGCGCTGCCGAATTGACCTATGCCGACTTTTTTGCAGACCCCAACGCGAGCCGAAAATCTCGACCCGGTGCCGAAGACGGCGACGACGACGACGACGACAACGAGGCCGAGGAAGAAGACCAAGCCGAGGACGACGAGGACGACGAGCAGAACTTTGGCAGCGACGACGACAGCTCGCCTCGCATGCGTGCCAACAAGCGTCAGCGCGACTCTGACGAAGAGGCAAATGACGAGGACGACGAGGACGGCATGGACTTTGAAGCAGACGATGATATCGACCGCAGCGCAGAGGCGTTGTCGCGCATCTCGCCGTTTGAGAAAAAGTCCATGGCGCTCCAACGCCAGATTGCCGAGCTCGAGAGCGCCAACGTTGGAAGCAAGCCGTGGCAAATGGGCGGCGAGGCCAACGCGAAGGCTCGCCCTGTCAACAGTTTGCTGGAGGAAGACGTGCTCTTTGAGCGCACCTCGCGTCCTGCACCCGAAATCACCCAAGAAACAACGCAAACGCTCGAGGACTTGATTCGAGCGCGTATTCGCGACAGCGCCTTTGACGATGTGGCACCACGAAGACCGTTGCCCGACAAGGACAGTTCGCTGGCAAACAAGTCGCGGCAGGCGCTCAACGACGAGAAGAGCCAGGTCGGCTTGGGCGAGCTGTACGCCAAAGAGTTCCAAGACCAGCAAGCCAAGGCGCAGGCCGCGGCCAACGGGCCCTCTGCCATCGACGTCCTCACCGGTGCGACCGACGAAAAGAAGATCAAGCAGCACGAGGAGATTGATGCCTTGTACGCCAAGCTGTGCCAGAGCCTGGACGCCCTTTCCAACTTCCACTACACCCCGAAGCTTGCCAAGGAGGAAGTGGAGATTGTGTCAAACGTCCCTGCCGTCTCGATGGAAGAAATCATCCCGACCACGGTCGCCACCACCACGCTGCTGGCCCCCGAAGAGCTGTTTGCGAGCCGCTCCCGAGGCCAGGAGAAGGGCGAAAGCGAGCTCACCGATACGGACCGCAAGCGCGGACGCCGCAGCAAGAAGAACATGCAGCATCACAAGCGTGTCGATGCCGAGGCCAAGCAGCAAGAAGCCGAGCGGGCGGCCGTGGCGCAGGGCAAGTCGGCAACCTCGGCCCAGTCCAAAGACCAGGTTCTCGAAGGCGTTTTGCGTTCCGCCCAGCAAGGCAACGCGACCGTTCGCGTGGTTGGCAAGGCTGGCGCGCAAGCCGACGGCAAGAAGCAGTCCAAGGCGCTCAAGGCCGCCACGACCGTTGGCAAGAAGGACAGTGCGCTCACCTCGTCCACCGCCTTCTTCTCGCGTCTGCAAGACCAAGTTCAAGGAGGTGCGACCGCCGGCGGCAAGCCAAAAGGCGGTGCTGCGGCTCCCAAGGCGACGTCCTTCAAGTTGTAGACGAGCATTTGCAAGTGTTGCTTTTTTTCGCTGTCTCTCTTGTCTCTCTTCTCTCTCTTCTCTCTCTCTCTCCTTTCTTCCCTTTCGTGTCTCTCTTTGTCTCTCAATAATCAAATTGAACAATCGTTATTGCAAACAGCAAACCCATGTCGTTTTTTTGATTCCACGACCAACCGATGTTTCCATCCTAGCAATTCACCTTTTATTTCTTGTTTTCACCATTATACACACTTTCAATTCTTTAAGCAAAAGCACCTCATTCTTCAACTCTTACACAGCCACAATGGGTCGACTTGCGCGCTCGCGCTCCCATCACAAGAACAAGGAAGTCCACAGAGCGGCTCGCGTCCGCCACCGCGTCAAAGATACGTTGTTGTTGTTGTTGTTGTTGTTGTTGTTGTTGTTGTTGTTGTTGTTGTTGCTGCTGCTGCTGCTGCTCCAACCGCTCCCGGTGTTGTGTGCTTTGCAATGAGGTGGGGAAGGGGGTTGGGGAATTGTGAGTGAGTGAGGCAGCGAGAGTGAACACACGTGGAGATTGAGTTTGGCTGGAGCAGCACTAGCAGGTCCCTCCTCCCCATCCGCTTCAGCACACCAGCCACCCCCACCCCCGAATAGTAGAGCCGAGACCAGCGTCGCAATGCCATCAGAATCGCCCTTGGTTGAACCACCCCCGCATGTTCAGTCCATTTGGCTGATCGTTTGTTTGCTGACCTGCAACTCGCTCTGTACTTGCTGTCGTGCTCTCGTCAACCTGGACATGCTGCCGTGCATCGATTCGTCATCCATGCGGACGTATCTACTCGTTCTGATGGACCTTCGGACGAGCACATCTCGATCAAATTCTGGACGACCTCAAGCCCGAGAACGTTGACAAGCTGACTACCCAACCCATCTCGATGGATTTGCCCGGTCTTGGCCAGTTCTACTGTGTTGCATGCGCGTAAGTAGAAGTAAAAGTAGATGTGTGGGGGCACGTTAAGCAGGAAGCGGTGCTGCGTTTCCGCTTTGGATTCACATTTGGTTGTTTCGGCTGTGATTCTTCGCGTCAGACGCTACTTTATCGACGAGCTTTCGCTTAACGTGCACTTCAAAAGCAAGGTTCACCGACGAAGGTAATCGTCACATCATGACTGACTGTCTGCGAAAGCTTGTGTTCGATTTGTGTTTTGTTTCCAAGGCTTTTTCCCACGACGCTCAACAATTTCCGTCGCGTGTGGTGCTGGGACTCTTCCTTGAATGCCAACCGTGATATTGTCATTCCGCAGATTGAAGGAGCTCAAGGAACCCGCATATACTCAAGAAGATGCTGAAGCGGCTGCAGGCATGAGCACGACTCTTACTTCCCGCTCCAACGCTGCTGGTGCTTCCGGGAGCGGCACAACATCTACTGCTGCATCATCATCTGCGCCCGCACCAACAGCAACCTCCATGGATGCTTGATTTCGTTTTGAGATGATACTTTGGAGTCGTGCGAGGTGGTTTGTGACCCCTTTCTGCACGATGGTTCTGTGCCCCATTTGTTATGACAATACGATGAATGATATTCACACCCGCCCCCCCCCCGCTTGCAAAAAAACCGAGTCCTGCAAGTGAAGGAATGTCCGTGAATGCTATCACTTGAAACCCCAACGTATTTTGACGAATACTGTTCCGTTGCCATTGCATGGTTCACAAATGCATCTTGTGTGTCATTGTAATCTGGAGTGACAACTAGAAACGATTTAAAAGTACAGTATATTATGGCAAAAGCTACAGCAGAGGCCTATCAATCACTGCCGTTTCCTTCACTGCCAACAGATTTGGGTTTGGGGTCCGCCCGGGTGCGCAATGCGCTTTGAACCAGCTCTTGCGAAAACCGCGGGTCCCGGAGGTGGCCAGGGCCCTTGTTGCCGGAACCCTTGCTGCCTTCGCGTCGAATGTTGTTAAAGCCCTTGTTGCCGCGGTCGACAAAACTGCTGCTGCTCTCAAGAATGCTGGGTCGAGGAATTGTCACCTTGCCTCCAGCGACTTCATCAGAAGCGGAGGCGGTGGCGGATGTGGGAGTTGGAGCTTGGCGATGCTCGGAAGTTGCTTCCGACCGTGCTGTTGAATGGCTGGCTGGAGCTGCTGGCCGAGCCGGCGTGGCGCCGCTTCCGGCCCCGGCGACGCGGTCGTGCTTGCTGAGCTTTGCGGGACTGGTCATGGCCAGACGCTCCAGCAAGAGATCGTAATTTGTCAGGTCTTCCAACCGGGTCACAATGCGGGGCTCTGCAATGTGAACGTCTCCCTGTTGGGTTCGAAGAATTTCGGTTGTAGTTGCGAGCGAGCCGACGGCAAGGCCAATGTCGGAAATCAGCGAGCGAATGTAAAAGCCCGAAGCGACGCGGGCGGAAATGACAAAGTACGGCGGCGCAAATTCGACGAGCTCCAACGCGTAGCACACGGCCGGGCGCTGTGCGGGAACAAAAGTCTTTGCCAGCTCGCTGAGCGAGCTCAAGCGGTAGTGCTGTGATGCCTCGTCAATCAGTTCGTACTGACGGAAATCGTCCGCTTCCGGTTGCTGCTGCTGCTGCTGCTGCTGCTGCTGCTGCTGCTGCTGCTGCTCGCGTTCCATTTTCCGAGTAAACTCTCCGCGCCAAGCTTGGGCGTGAGACGACAGACGCATACCTTGGAGCTTGACGGCGCTAAACCTTGGAGGGGCTTGGATAATATTGCCGCGGAACTTGCCCAGCGCCTCTCGCAGCATCGCCTCTGTCACGTGCTTGTGGTTGCGCGTCTCCAGAACGATGCCGTGGGTATCTAGTGAATCGGTGACGTAGCCCAGCTCGCCGACCGCCAAGTAGGACTTGTGCACATGGTTGAGGTAATCGTGCAGCACGGGAGTCTGGTTGCCAACAGCAAGCACCATGACACCACTGGCGAACATGTCCAGCGCGCCACCGTGTCCGCACTTTGCGTTGAGCGCTGTGAAGTTTTGAGTGTGAGATGAAGCGAGGGGAGGGGAAAGGAGGGGGCAAGTATTCAAACAACGTGTGTGAGAAACATCAGCAATTCGACACAAAACAACCCAGCCTTGTGCTCGTGCCCATCAACCCGATTTCCCCCTGTCCTCCTTGTTGCGCCGCAACGTCACGTCACGTACTATTCTTGACCATCTCGACGATGGTGGAGGCACGCATTTCCGGCGGCTTTGCGACGCCCAGAATGCCATGCACCGGGTTGGACCCCAGCCGCTGGTGCCGGAAGTTGGTTCGACTTGCGACTCTGCTCTTTGTCTTGAGATCAGCGTTCCAGTGGCCAGACTGGGCTTGGAAGTTCTGAAATCCGACGCGGTCGTCTGCGAATGCATCTGGGCGGCCGTCGATCAGCTTCTGAATCACCGGAATGGTCTTCCACTCGTCCCACAGCGGCGTCTTTGGGTAGATGCGCCACTTGGCAACATTCGGGACCATGACATGGCCAATGGAGCTCGGATTGGCGCCCTCGCGGAACACGAGCGTCTGAGGTTGAGCTTGGGACTGAGCTTGGGACTGAGCTTGAGGCTGCTGGGCGCTTGGCTCCTGTGCTGTGCTTGTCTGAGTGTGATTACTCTGACTGGTGGGCTCTGTCGATGGAGTCGCCTGGGTCGCCTGGGTCGCCTGGGTCGCTTGGGTCGCTGGCGTCGCTTGGACTGCGGCTTGAGCAGCTGCAGAAGCATGGCGGTCTTGGCTGAAGAAGCGCGTGGACGGCCGACTGCTGCTCGTCCGCTGCATGGCTTGGTGCTCTGATGGGTGCTTCAGCGTCATGCAAGTCAGTGGAGCACAGATGGGGATGGCTGCTGCTGCTGCTGCTGCTGCTGCTGCTGGTGCGATGGCGTGGAGCGCTCGGCTGGGTGCATGTCGAAGGGCAGCGCGTGCGGACTGTGCACAACAGCGAGCGTGGAACATGATGACAGAACAACAAGACAAAAAGGACAACTGAGCATGCATGGTTTATTATTTCTAGGTAGGTATAGTATTGCATCGAGTCACAAAGGAGCGATACAGTAGCAAGGACGAGTACAAGAATCTATTGCTATTGAAGTACTGTAGATGGATTGTTTCATTTTTGATGATCAACACCAAGCAGCAAAGGATGCTAGGCACTGCAGCTTGGGGTGTGTCGGATTTTAACTCTGTCGGCAATGGAAGGGGCGGAACAGCATGCAAAACACTGGCCAAAAGCCAATTCATCATCGCCCGGACGGCTTGCCATGCGCACTCGGTGACGCGGCGGGCGCACTCGGTGAAGCAGCGGAAGCCTGAGCAGCAGCTGCTGCTGCAGCCGGAGTGTGTGTGTGCTTGCGCTGGTTGATCACAATGGCGAGCGCCTTCTTGACACTCTCAAACTCGAGCTCGCGCTCGCGCTGCGACGGCGGGCGGAGGGTGATTGACTTGGCAAAGGCCCTGCGAGCTCCAAGGGTGCGCTCTACACGAGTTGACACCAGGGACGGCGTTGGCGGTGCGCGCTGGCTGCCATCTCCAGCGACGGGCACCAGACCGGCATTCGCATCGATCTCGCCTCGGGACGGCCATGCCTTGGCTCCGGGAACGGGCTCGGTTCTCCGCGAACCAGCACCAGCACCAGCACCAGCACCAGCACCAGCAGCAAAGTCACTTGCATCCGTCTCGGCAGGATCCTCAATCGTCGCAGCGAATGCATCGTCCGAGCGTGAAGCAGCAGACTTGCGTCGGTCTTGGCGAGACGGCGAGCTCTGCTGCCACTGCAAACCCTCGTCGCCACCACCAAAGTCATTGCCTGCGTCGCGTGTGCGATGGCGCATCGGCCTGCCATTCCACGCGGACGCGACCGACGGCACCGACGCGGAGGTGCTCAAGCGGCGCACCGCGTGGAGGTCGTCTTGGCGCTGCTGCGGCGTCATTGCGCCCGCTTGTGTGCTGCCATTCAACCCGGAGGTGCCTGCATGGATGAGACGCACAAGCGCAAGTTGCTGTTGCGGAAGAATCGCAGCTGCACTTCGAACGAGCCGCAAAGAAGCCAAAAGCGTCATTCTTGTCTGAGATGAGTTTTGAAAGTCTACTGTAAACAAACAGAATGAAACAACGAAACTCAGACTGAGCAATGAAATGTGACAGACACAAGACGTGTGTATTGAGATTGAGAGTGACTTGAAGCTTGAATACATGTATCTGGTTTACTGTATGCTGCTGCTGCTGACCTTTGCCTCAGTCTACTAAAGCTTTGAAGGGTGGAGGTCGCACATTGTCTCAGACGAGAGATGCAGGTCAGCAGTTTTGAGAACCATCTCGCCGTCCTCAACTCTTCTTAAAATCAATCTCACGCTAACGCAATAATGACAGACGCAGGGACTGCCGGTCGTTGTCGCTGGTGCGAACGTCGTGGTCATCCAGCCGGGCAGTCTGTACCTGAGGATGGGCGTCGCGTCGCAGCCATTTCCATCGACGCGCCTGAACGTGCTCGCAGTCCGCCGTCCAGACGGGGCTGCTGCTTCCACTACTCATCATCATCATCATGCTGCAGCTGCTGCTGCTTCTGAGGGAGCTGAAGCGCAGAACAAGCCAGCGATGGCGGATGCTGCTGCTCCTGCGCCGATCGCTCAACCCGGCGATGCCAACTCAGACCAGCATGCACCAGCCGCAGAGCCACTCGCAGATCAGGATGCAGGGACAGACGTAAGGCTCATCCTGATGCAAACGGGGCAACCCCCTCGACTCACGGTCTGAAACAATAACCGGACTGATTCTTCAATGCTCAGACTTTTCAGCCAATGAAGGTGGACGACAGCGAAAACGAGCAGGCCAAGACAGACCCGAGCGCGTCAGAAACTGCTGTACTCTCGCCTCGAGAGCAAATCTTCCAAGCGATGGAGAAGCACACAAGACGAAAAGCCATGGAATTCAAGAAGGTGGAAGGTCTTTTCAACCAGGTGAGTGAGTGCACAGTCGTCTCTCAAATATCGGTCGTACTGTGTATCTCACTTGCATTGAAAACCCTTGTGTTGTTGATTGCGATGCATCGTTGCCATCCCCCAGTGTCTATCATTCAACGACGGAGCAATACCAGATCGGATTTCGCAGCACGACGATCAGCACCATCGTGAGTTTACCAATGTTCGGTCTGCGCCTCCGTTTGTATTTGGCGATCAGGTAAGTTGGGAAGCACAGACGAGCGTGACTGGGATACAACGCAGAGGCACGGTGATTGTGATGGCGTCTAATCTGCTTGCGCTGATTCTGGCTCCGATACCAGGCTCTGGGCATCAATCCTGCAGAGCCATACGATGTGGTATGGCCATTTGCAAGAGGCCAGCCATGTCGAGATACAATTGTGACAGTTGGAAGCGAGCCAGACACTCCCGACAGCCTTCCCATGTATCGAGGGACTCTTTGCGCTGGAGTCGAATCCATCGTGACGTGCATCGCCGCAATATGGCGTTCCATGTTAGAACAGGACTTGCGAATCCCTGCTTTGCAGTTCTCGGTGAGCTTGGCAGAAGCCGGAGTTTGGTGGCGCTTGCTGAAACGACCGCTTACTTTCTTGTCCCTCTCTTCCAAGCAGAATTATAAAGCCGTTATTATCGTCCCTGATTTTGTCGATCGAGGAATGATCAAGCTCTTGATGAGAGTGGCCCTGGAGGAGCTACAGTTCCACGCAGTCATGCTCCAGCAGGATTCCTCCGCCGCAACATTCGCCGCCGGCATTTCGTCAGCGTGCGTGATTGATATCGGAGATCAAAAGATCTCTGTTAGTTGTGTGGAAGATGGCATCGTCTTGGGAAACACGCGGTAAAGCTCAACAACAATTTCTGTGTTGATCGAGTCTCGCTTGTCCGCTCTGCTTTCTCACTTTGGATGTTGTTTGTTTTTGTTATTGTTGCTGTCACATGATGCTTGTGGCTGGATCCGGCTGTTACTTGAGCAGCGTGCTGCTGAACTACGGTGGCTACGAAGTCTCGGAAGCGTATGGCTGGTTGCTTCAACGCCTAGGTTGCGCTTTTGTCGGAAAACTAGACCTTCGACAGCCGCACAACTGGCACCAACTGCGGGAATGGAAGGAAGCGCATTGTCATCTAGTTCCTGTACGTTGCCTGTTGTCGTTGTTGGTTGCGTGGGTTGCCCTTTCTAATCGATTCTGCTCTCCAACAGCAAGAAGATACGTTCCCTCCTTCGTATATTCAAACTCTCAATTGCCATATTCGCTCGTTTGGCAAGCCAACATTGTCGTACAAGTGCCGCGTGTCGGATGAGCCCATCAAGGCACCGATGGTACGACTTGCTGCTTGGATCGCATTTTAGGTGCGTTTGCTGACTCGATTGGTGATAACAGGGTGTCTTCTTCCCAACGGCATTTTCCATGGCGCACTCTCCCTTGATGCGGCTCATCGAGAACGTAACGGAGGATTGCGAGGATGTCTTTGACACCACACGCGAGGTCAGCCGTCGTCTTGTTTGTTGCGATAGTGACGATGAACGAACATCATTTGTCTTGCTGATCTTGGCGTTCAATTGCTTTGTTTGTTTTTTGCTTTGGTATTGCTGCGAAGCAGATCACTCAAGAGCATGACACCATGCTGGTGCAAGTTGCGCTCCAAGCCACCGAATGTGGCGAATTTGCGCAAATTCGCTCTGCATCTTCGCCAGTCATGTCCCTCGATGAAGCTGTATTATGCAGCATTGACCGTTGCCGTACGTATTGTTTGGTGATGGGGATACTGAGGCGTAAGCGGTCCAGATTCCTGCCCAAAAAAAAAAAAAAAAAAAAAAAAGCCGTTTTTGCTCACACGCTCTGCTGCGCTTTGTCCAGCTTCTGATGACATGCGGCGGCGCATGTTGCAAAGTATTCTACTCGTCGGAGGGGGAGCCAAAACAGCAGGACTAGAAGCGATGATTGAAGCAAGGTTTGTCGGACTCGTATTCTGCTGTGACTGGTTCTTGTCACTGATTCGTTTCCCTTGTGGTGCAACCGATATTTTATCATGGATGACACCAGAATTGCCTGCGAGTTGGCAAGACAAAACCGCAGCGCGCAACCGGTCGTGCTGAGCAATGTCAGGAATCTCGACTCCCAGCACATTTGTTGGAAAGGCGCAACCGTCACGGCGCGACTCCCAGGATCCGACGACATGTTCATTCTTCAGCACGAATGGCGCAAACGCAAGCTGCAAGCGGTCAAAGCCAAGACCATTTTCGCGTGGAATTGACCGATCTGTGTTGTGCGCGGCTTTGCAATAAATTAACCGGCTGTCGCTCAATTCGAGACTTGCACCAACCTCTCACTCTCTCTCACTCTCGTCTCTTCGATACTGCAAATAGAGAAAGACGCGACCCCCCCCCCCCTAATGAAAGAACATCATCTGGCGGGAGAAATAAACGAAGGACTAGGTTTTTGTACTCGTGACACTACACACCATACAAAATGCTCATCAAATCAAGATTCAATGGTTGTTGCGAGAGCAGCGAGAAAAGCACAATTAAGAGCGGGAACTTGTGGAGTGTAATAAAAGGGGCTTTACGAATCCTGGAGTTCGCGCAGGCGGCGGATGGTGCTGCGGACGGTGGCAGCGGCCATGGTGCTGACGGTCCAGGCACCACCGGCAACAGTGCGGGAGCAGCCACGGCAGTTCCAGATGCCAACGGCAGTGCGTCGGACGCTGTCCTTGCCGCAGAACATGCAAGTGTACTTGGCGTGTTGCGAGATTTCCATCTTCTTGACGAGCTTACGGAGCGAAGCACCATAGCGGGTGCCGTACTTGCCGGAAACGCCGACCTTCTTGGTGCGCTTAGCCTATTTTGGAGGATGGAGGATGGTAGAAGAAGTGAGCAAAGCAGGCGGAGAGCAAGGGGTGGAGAGAGGGTGGGGCGAAGAGAAAAAAAAAAAGTTTAGAGCACCGTTCTCCAACTGTTGCTGCCTTGTCGAGCGAACGGTCGGGCTTTGGCGAGTGCTGTGGTGGTGGCAGAGTCACGGGGATTCGTGACAGAGCGCGAGCGCTTTGCTGCCGAAGCGGGATTGAGCAAGAAATGGAGCGGGACGAAGAGAAAAAAAAAAAGTTCTCCTTCTGTCGCAGCCCTTTTTCAACGACAAAACGCCGTCGCCCTCGTGCAGGCCTGGACCTGAAGAGATGCATGCCGAATCCTACAAGGCTGGAGGCTGGACGATGCGGTGGCGATGCAGCGCGAGGCAATGCTGGCCAGAGCCGAAAATCAAAAAAACGGACCAGACGAAAAACCCAAACTTTTTCCACCACCCAACCTTCCGGCCTCGCTCGTTCGCATCGCCGCATTGCACCCATCACCTGCAACCATTGAATCGTGTGTGTAACATCCCCATGTATCGGATTCAGCGCAGAGCGGGGCGATTCGTGTGACCGATGTGTACCATTTGATGAACAAGAGAGAGCGAGCGTTGAAACCGGTCAAATCGGGGTTTTCACAATTGCAAAAACAAAAAAAAAAAATTGTAATTCGAATTCAAAGCTTTTATGTTTCTTTCGTTGTGCTGCAAACGTTGAGGTTGTGTAGCCGCCCGCTCAATGCATCATTCATAGTATGATATTTAATGTCATTGGATGAGCGGCTTTTGCTGGGGGTTCAGTCTCCAAATCGCTCCATCAACAACCGGTAAGCCAATTGCTCCACAGTGACTCTTTGATTGTTGTGGATATCACAGCTCAATGACCAGGTCTATCATTGAGAGGGTGAGATGGACCTGGGAGTGGGGAAGCGGATCGTTGAAGTTCGGCTCTATGAGAACAATTCTGAGCATTTTGGTGCTTGTGTCATCGCTTGCTCCCATGTGGAACAAAGGGCGAGTCAAACCCTGGGCGGATCGATCGCCGCTGGCTGTGTCGAGCTGTGCTTGCGCAAGCTGTTGCACAGGCTGCTCGATGAGTTGAGTTGGTGCTCGAGGCTCATGCAACATTTTGTGTTGCGCAGCTGCGAGCGAGCGAGCGGCCATTGGTTCAACTCAGTGCGCGCTCACTCACCTTCACCGGCTCCTTGCAGTTTGGACTGAAATCACACAACTAGCTTACAATCGATGGCCAAGACAAGCGCACACAGCCCAGCCGCACAGGGCAAGCGACCACAGCAGCCGCATGGCACCAACAAGGGCGCACGTGTGGCACGCGGGCCGGCCAGCCAGACCCAGACGCAGTCCCCGCGCGGACGAGCAGCAGGTCGTAATGCATCGCCACGAGGGCAGAAAGGTCGCGCCGACGACGACGAGGAGGACGAGGACGAGGACGAGGACGATGACGACAAACCCAACGAAGACGAAGACGACGACGACGACAATGAAAAGCCACCAGAAGCAGACCCAGAGCAGATGCGTCGCATCAACGCGCTGCTGAGCCAGATGGACAGTCGCTCGGGAGACGCAGCGGGCAAGAAGCCAAAGAACCAGCAGGCCAACCCGCCAGCCAAGGGCAAGGGCACGCGCAAGCAACGAATGCAGGAGGAGACGCGCGAGATTGCCGAGCTGACGGCACGCTGCAACGCACTGCCTCGCTCCACGGACATCATTGGTGCTCGATCGGCCGCTGCACCAACGACGAATCAAGAAGCGAGTGATGAGACGCCCAAGAAGGCCGATGCTACAGCCACAACCACCACTCCATCCACTTTCACACGCTTTGCAGAGCTGCCCTTGTCGTCGCGCACGCAGGCCGCACTCCGCGACTGCGCATATGTCAAACTGACCGAAATCCAGCGAGTGTCGCTGCCCGACGGCTTGGCAGGTCGCGACGTGCTCGGTGCCGCCAAAACCGGCTCGGGCAAGACGCTCGCCTTCCTGTTGCCTGTGGTCGAGCGCCTCTACCGCCTGCGGTGGTCCTCGGAGGACGGCATTGGCGCCATTGTGATTACGCCCACCCGCGAGCTTGCCTTCCAGATCTTTGAGGTGCTGCGCAAGATTGGTGCGCGCCACGAGTTGGCCGCAGGCTTGGTCATTGGTGGCAAGGATGTAGAGCAGGAGAAGGAGCGCATCAACGGCATGAACATTCTCGTGTGCACGCCCGGACGCTTGCTGCAACACATGGACGAGACGCCAAACTTTGACTGCTCCAACCTGCAGATGCTCGTTTTGGACGAGGCCGATCGCATCCTCGACATGGGCTTTGCTCGCACGCTGGATGCCATTCTGGACTTTCTGCCCCGGTCGCGCCAAACCCTCTTGTTCTCGGCCACCCAAACCAAGTCCGTGCGCGATCTGGCGCGCCTGAGTCTCACCTCGCCCGAGTACGCCGCCGTGCACGAGCACGCCAAACACAGCACCCCGAAGGGTCTGTCGCAGTCCTACGTCGTGACGGCCCTTCCCGACAAGCTGGACATTTTGTACTCGTTCATTCGCACCCACACCAGCTCAAAAACGCTCGTCTTCCTGTCCAGCTGCAAGCAGGTGCGATTTGTGCTCGAGACATTCCGACGACTGCGCCCAGGCGTGCCGCTGATGGCACTGTATGGCAAGCAAAAGCAAATGAAGCGCATGGCCATTTACAGCGACTTTGCGAAGAAGCCTTCCGCCGTGCTCTTTGCCACCGATATTGCCGCTCGTGGTCTCGACTTCCCCGCCGTCCACTGGGTCATCCAGGTCGATTGCCCGGAAGACGCCAGCACGTATATTCACCGCGTCGGGCGCACTGCCCGTGCCGACAAGAGCGGCAACGCACTCCTGATGGTTCTCCCGTCCGAAGAGAAAGGCATGGTTGCCACCCTTGCCGAGAAGCGCATCCCCATCGAAAAGCGTGAAATCAACCCCGATCGCAGCTCCAGCATCCGTCCCAGCCTTGCAGCCTTCTGTACACAAGAGCCCGAGCTCAAGTACCTGGCTCAAAAGGTGAGGTTTTGCTGGAGGTTGCGGTTTTTTTTTTTTGTTGTTGTTGTTGTTGTTGTGTTTTTGTTGTTGTTTTTTTTTTGCGTTGTTGTCCGTGAAAGCGACTCACCTCATTGCTCCATTTGGCTTCCTTCTGATTTTGTATTCTACTAGTATTTCGTCTCGTACATGCGCTCGGTCTTTTTGCAACCCAACAAGCAAGTTTTCGATGTGCACGCACTCCCTGCGGAAGAGTTTGCGCTGTCCCTCGGTCTGCCTGGTCAGCCGAACATTCGCTACTTGAAGAAGGTCAAAAAGGTCCATGGACCTGCGGCAAGCGCTGCTGCAGCCGCTGAAGATGGCTCGGAGGACGATGGCAGTGACGACGACGACGCAAGCGATGACGACTCTGACAGTGACAATGAAGACAAGAGCTGGGGCGCTGAAAGTGCTCCCAAAGAGAAGGTATGGCGCTTTTGCATCCACCATTGGCGAGCAGGGCTGGCCTTTGGACTGACTCGTTTGCGATTCTTGTTCTTCAGGCAAAATCCAAGATCGACCGCATTCGCCTTCGCCAAAACCAAGGAGTCTTGTCAACTGCATGGCAAAAGCTGCGTGAGCAGGACGAAGAGACGGGCGAGGATGACCTGCTGGTGCTCAAACGCCGCAACCACGGCGTCGATGGTGTGGACGACGATGACGATGCCCCTGAGGAAGCAAAGATCAATCGTGACGGCACTGCCATGGACACGGCCGAAGAGGCATCCTCGAGCAAGAAGAAGGTACGGAGCAGCGCATGCATGTGGTTTTTGTGGTTTTTGTGAAAAATTGCGGTTGCTGACTCGCTAGTCTTGTATTTTTGCTCCGTAGACCCTTACTCGCGCAAAGGTGGCCAAGAAGCTCATCAACGCTAATATCAAGGCGAATACGAAAGTCGTATTTGATGATGACGGCTTGGTGAGTGTGTCGGACCCTGAAAAATCGTTTGCTTTTTTGTTTGTTTTTTGACGGTTTGTCCTCACCTTTAATTTCCTTTCCACGGCAAATAGGCACTTGACGAGTCGGGCAAGGTCGTGGAGGACGGCATTGTGAGCATCCCAGATCCGGAAGTAATCGAGGAGCCGCGACCCAACGTGCCCGTCACGATCGAAGAATCCAAGGCACGCATGAAGGAGGCGGATCGTCTCGATCGCTTGGCCGAGCGCCGTCGTGTGCAAGAGAAGCACAAGGAGAAGTCTCGCAAGGCCCGTGAGAAGCGACAGGCTGAAGCTGCGGGCTATGTAAGTTTTGTGGGGAATGGGGTTTTTGAGTGTGTATGGTTTTAGTTTGCAATCACTCACTCCGCTATTTCCTTCCTGTCAGCTCGAAATGAAGTTTGGTGCTCAAGGTAACGACCAAGAAGAAGAGGATGATGAGGATGACGACGATCAAGACGACGAGAACGAAGATGACGACGATCAAGACGAGCCAGAGCCTGTGCGCAACCATGGCCGCGGCTCAAAGCGTGGACATGAAGACTCGGACGGAGCCTCTGCCAAGCAAGCGAGCAAGCGAGCGCGGTCTCTTGTCGATGATGAGGAGCTGGCATTGGCGCTGCTGCAAGGCTAATTTTCGGGCATTCAGTCGTTTGGGATTGCTTCAAAAAAAAAAAAGACAATGCTGTCGTCTTTTCGCTTGTTCCTATGTTGTTGTACCATACCATACCATCCCTATCAAATCAGTTTTGGGTTGCTTCAGTCAACTTTCTAAGCAAACAATCATAAAACAATGGCACAAGACGAAGCGCCCTCTGAATACCCTCCCACCCCTCGCGTCAACAACAGCATGCTGGCTGCCAACGTCGATCGGTTCGTCCGCCTTGTCGGCACTGTGATGAAGGTACCGTTCAACCGCTCAACAGAGGCCGCACAGCCCAAAACACACACACAAAAAAAAAAAAGTGAAAAAAAGTGAAAAAAAAAAAAGCGCGGGAAGCACAAAACTCAATGCATGCAACCAACACGCGCAATGAAGCGTTCATGCTTTGTCTCGTGAGAAGCGCCGTCTCGCTCGAGGGGAGAGTAGACAGTCGGTGCTTGTCATCCACTTTGCGGGCATTTGGCGGCTGTGCAGACGGGTGCAGCGAAAGAACTGGCTGTGGAAAGTTGGGGAAACTGGTTTTCCCGCCAAAACAACCAAAACCTGCGACTCACTCCCCAGTCCACCCCTCGACTCTGCAGATCAACCAATCCACTGTGACGATCAGGACCAGCGACAAGGGCGAGACCATTGTGCACACCAACTCGAACGCCGTCTACGCCGAGGGCGACGTGATTGAGTACATTGGCAGCGTCCAGCCAGACCTGTCGCTCGTCGCAGAGACGTTTGCGCCCTTCCCCAAGTCCTTCAGTAAGTTTGTTGTCGTGTTTTGTGCAACTTGATTTGTGGATGGATGATTGATGTTTGACTGGCAATCATTGCGTTTTGGCCGTTTTTCTCATTTTCTGTGCGTTTCGACTTGTCTTCAACCTTCGTGTGGCATCAGACATGGACAATTACAACACAATGATCGAATTGGCACGAAAGCAGTACCATCTGTTTTCGGCAGTGCCATACTAGGAAGGCATTTGTATTTTTGGGCGATTGATGCGTGAATTTTGTTAGCTTTGCTGTTGTTGTTGTTGTTTAGGGGGGGAAAAGTGCAGCTCGTGTTGTCTGTTTCTGTATTGGAATCAAAAGCATGAACTTTTGCTGTATTGGAAAAGAAAACATGGTGTGCTCCATGTGTTATTTCAATCTGAAGTGGATGGCTTGAGAATCGAGGCAGCGGCAGCTTCGGGCTCTGCTGGACCACCTTCTCCCTCCTCTTCTTCTTCACTATCGTCCTCGTCGTCATCGTCGTCATCCTCGTTGGTGGCACGTTCACCGCCAGTCTTTTGACCACCTTCTTGCCGTGCTTTCTTGTTGCGGAGCTGTTGCAGCTGCTTTTTTCGTTGGCGCTTGGATCGCTTCTTGGCCAACGCCGCGGCCTCTTCCTCTTTGAACTGCTGTGCTCGTGCGTGGAATTCGTAGTCGGCACGTTCCTACGATTGCGTTGTCTCCCGAGTGAGATACAGAGATGTCAATCGCAGCAACTCAGCAAGCTTTTCCTTACAGCCTCGCTCATCTCGTCCAGTGCTCGCAAGCGTGCCTCCTCCCTCCGCTTTGCATTGCGGTATACGTGAAACTCGCCACTGCCAGCGCCAGCGGTCGAACCTGATGAGACGTTATGAGAAAAGATTGTGAGAAAGAGTGTAAGAAAACAGTCTGAGCCAAAAAAAAAAAAAAAAAAAAAAAGCATTGTCCTGCGGCCTGCTCACCAGCGACATGGTGGATCAAGTCCTTGGGGCCTCGAGGCGCGCGATGCTTGCTTGGCGCAGCAGGGAGCACAATCTCGCGCTCTGGATGCTTCATCAGCGCGTCGAGCTGCCGTCGTTGCGCATCGGCCGCCGTCGCCGGTCCAACGTGTCCGCCACCCGTCGCCGCCGCCGGTCGTCGAGCGTTGTCTGCTGCGCCTGATGCATTGTTCCTTGGTTCTCCTCGGCCTCGGCCACGGTCTGATGCTCCTGACGCTCCGGACGCTGCTGGGGCTGGATCTTTCGGCGCATCAAACCGGCCAGCAGGCAGCTCAAACTGCTGCGCGTTCATTTGCTGCTTGAGGTCAAACAAAAAAGGACTATTCAATGCAATGATGATGATGATGATGTTGCTGTGGATGTGGCAGCAAACACGATGATGGATCGATGGATGGATGACGTGCACTTTGGGCTGAATTGGATCATCTCGAAACAGTAGAAAAAGGCGACCGTCTCGATTTGTGCTGACGACAGTTCATTCGTGTTTTTTTATTATTTTTTTTATTTTTACGTGTCTCTTCCCTTCTTTGTTTCAAGGTTTGTTCTCTCTCTCTTCTGCGTGCATTACATTGAGGCCTTGCTTCTCCTCTTGCTCTTGTTGCTCTCTTTGGTCCTTGGTTGTTGCTCTTTGGTCTTGGCACTGTTCAACTTGAAATGCTCACAGTTCGTTCGCTTTTTTTTTTTTTTTTTTTTTTTTGGTTTTGGTTTCCGTTCCAGGACATTGCTCCCCCCGTCATCCACATTGCTCGAGCTTCTTTCGTTTGACTAGCAACTTCATCATCAAACCATGGCCAAGCCCGTAGACAACAGCAACGAGTACGTTTCCGTTTTGCCCTTGCATTGTTAAGCCGCCTCGTCATCTTTTTTTTTTTTTCCTTTTTTTTTTTTTCTTTTTGGTGCTCTTGGCTCTTTGCGCGCCATCGCACAACACTCGCGCTTGTGTCCGGGGTGCAACCCTTGCCCCGCGTTGCTCCATGCTCTGCATGAAGCCGCCTGTGCATCTACTGCGATGAGTGATGCGCGCAGACGCCTCTCCTTTTGCGCAACGACTTTGCAACACAACTTCTGTGATGACGGAAGCCGAAAGAAACACACAAAAAAAAAAAAAAAAATTATTCCAGAACTCTGTTTTTTTCGCGATCGCTGGCTTTTTTTTTTTTTTTTTTTCCGCGTTGGCAAATCCAGCTTCTCGCTCTCCTTGCGTTTGTGGTGGTTGCAAAAGACCGTCGTGTGCACGCACCAGCAGCTGCGAGTGGAACGTGCAGAAACGCAGTGTGCTGTTCGTGTCGTTTTGACGGCGAATTTTTTGCACTCTTTCTGGAAACTGTGAAGAACTCTTTTTTTTTTTTCTTCCTCTTCTTCTTCTTGAGCTTCTCGATTCCCGATTGTTGAATGGTGATCACGAACGACATTCATTCTCCTTTGCTGCGATTCTTTTGTCTTCTTTGTTGTTGTTTCTATTTCGACTTGGTGGAACACCATTTTGCTTTCCGTTCAACTGAAATTGCTCAATCACCTCCACTTTTTTTTTTCTTTTTTTTTTTTTTTTTTTCGCCCTCTTCTCCCTCTTTTCTTCCAGCGAAATCGCCACCGCCATCCTCAAAAAGAAGTCGGCGCCCTTCCGCTTGATTGTGGACGAGGCGCTGAACGACGACAACTCTGTCGTGTCGCTCAGCCAGGCCAAGATGGACGAGCTGCAGCTCTTCCGCGGCGACACGGTCATGGTCAAGGGCAAGAAGCGCCGCGACACGATCTGCATTGTGCTGTCGGACGACGAGTGCCCGAACGAGAAGATCCGCATGAACAAGGTTGTGCGCACCAACCTGCGCGTGCGCCTCGGCGACATTGTCAGCGTGCACGCGTGCCCCGACGTCAAGTACGGCAGCCGCATCCACGTCCTCCCCGTCGACGACACGATCGAGGGCCTGACTGGCAACCTGTTTGAGGTCTACCTCAAGCCGTACTTCCTCGAGGCCTACCGACCCGTCCGCAAGGGCGATCTCTTCCAGGTCCGCGGCGGCATGCGCGCTGTCGAATTCAAGGTGGTCGAGACCGACCCCGCGCCGTACTGCATTGTCGCGCCCGAGACTGTCATCCACTGCGAGGGCGACCCGATCAAGCGCGAGGAGGAGGAGGAGACGCTCAACTCTGTCGGCTACGACGACATTGGCGGCGCCCGCAAGCAGCTCGCCCAGATCAAGGAGATGGTCGAGCTTCCCCTGCGCCACCCCCAGCTCTTCCAGTCGATTGGTGTCAAGCCGCCACGAGGCATTCTGCTGTACGGCCCTCCCGGCACGGGCAAGACGCTCATTGCGCGCGCTGTCGCCAACGAGACGGGCGCCTTCTTCTTTTTGATCAACGGCCCCGAAATCATGTCCAAGCTGGCCGGCGAGTCGGAGAGCAACCTCCGCAAGGCCTTTGAGGAGGCCGAGAAGAACGCCCCCTCGATCATTTTCATTGACGAGCTCGACTCGATTGCGCCCAAGCGCGAGAAGACGAACGGCGAGGTGGAGCGCCGCATTGTTTCGCAGCTCCTCACGCTCATGGACGGCCTCAAGAGCCGATCCAACGTGGTCGTCATGGCTGCCACCAACCGCCCCAACTCGCTCGACCCCGCCCTCCGTCGCTTTGGCCGCTTTGACCGCGAGGTGGACATTGGCATTCCCGACGCGACTGGCCGTCTCGAGGTCTTGCGCATCCACACCAAGAACATGAAGCTGGGCGCGGACGTCGACCTCGAGCAGATTGCCAACGAGACGCACGGCTATGTCGGCTCGGACGTTGCTGCGCTCTGCTCGGAGGCTGCCCTCCAGCAAATCCGCGAAAAGATGGACTTGATTGATCTCGACGCCGAGACGATTGATGCCGAGGTCCTCGACTCGCTGGCCGTGTCGCAAGACAACTTCCGCTTTGCGCTTGGCGCCAGCAACCCCAGCGCACTGCGCGAGGCTGTGGTCGAGGTGCCCAACGTCACCTGGGCCGACGTCGGTGGTCTCGAGAACGTCAAGCGCGAGCTGCAAGAGCTCGTCCAGTACCCTGTGGAGCACCCCGAAAAGTTCCTCAAGTTTGGCATGAGCCCGTCCAAGGGCGTCCTCTTTTACGGCCCGCCCGGCTGCGGCAAGACGCTGCTGGCCAAGGCCATTGCCAACGAGTGCCAGGCCAACTTTATCTCGATCAAGGGCCCCGAGCTCCTCACCATGTGGTTTGGTGAGTCCGAGTCGAACGTGCGCGATGTTTTCGACAAGGCGCGCTCAGCCGCGCCCTGCGTCCTGTTCTTTGACGAGCTCGACTCGATTGCCAAGTCCCGCGGCGGCTCGAGCGGCGACGCTGGCGGCGCTTCTGACCGTGTCATCAACCAAATCCTCACCGAGATGGACGGCATGAACGTCAAGAAGAATGTCTTTATCATTGGCGCCACCAACCGCCCCGACATTATCGACTCTGCTGTGCTCCGCCCCGGCCGTCTCGACCAGCTCATTTACATTCCTCTGCCCGACGAGCCATCGCGCCTGGCCATCCTCAAGGCTGCCCTGCGCAAGTCCCCCATCGCCCCCGACGTGGACATTGACTACCTCGCCCGCTCGACCAACGGCTTCTCTGGTGCCGATCTCACCGAGATTTGCCAGCGCGCCTGCAAGCTTGCCATCCGCGAGTCGATCGACAAGGAGCTTGCCCGCGAGCGCGAGCGCAAGGCCCAGCGCGAGGCCAACCCGGACGCCATGATCACGGACGATGCCGACGAGGACCCCGTCCCCGAGATTCGTCGCGACCACTTTGAGGCCGCCATGAAGTTTGCCCGCCGCTCTGTCAGCGAGACGGACGTCCGCAAGTACGAAATGTTCTCGCAGACCCTCCAACAGTCCCGCGGCTTTGGCAACAACTTCCGATTCCCCGGCGCTGCCCCCGGCCAAGCTCCCCCTGCTGCTGGCGGTGCTCCCGCACAAGGCGGCAACTTCCAGGACAACAATGCCGACGACGATTTGTACGCTTGAAGGAAGCAGAGGTGAAAAAGAACCAACAAAAAAAAAAAGTAACCTTGTGTGTGTTTGTGATGTATTTCCACCTTTTTTTTTTTTTTTTTTTTTTGTTTTTCTGTGTGTTTAACCATTGAATTTTGTTGTTGCCGTTGTTGTTGTTGTTGTTGTTGTCTCTTGCTAAATACACGTGAATGAAATGATGCATGCGTTTACGATGCTCGAATCGCCCTTTGTTGATCGTAGTTACGAACTCGGCTCATCCCTAGTCGGGCTTCCCCCTCATTCTTCACTACATTCTTAGTAAACGATACTTCCGCATACATTTCGTACGCTTCAGTAGTGATTCTAGGCTGCTTTCGGAAGGAACTGGCGCCGTAGGCCCTCCAGCCAGTGAAAAAGTCTGGATGCTGTGCGCTGTAGCAACCCCAGCGCTGGAAGATGTACCAGTTGTCGTCATGCTCACCACCGCGCCGAACAAACGCGTTCTCAGGGTGATCGCCGAACAGGTTACATTCGACCGCGCGGTCCACATGGGCTGCATTGGTCAAGTAGACGCCGGCCTTGCATGAGGGACGCTCCATGCACGCTTGCTTACACTGGGCGAAAGAGACGCCCTTGACCTGATAGATGCCAGCCGGTCCGTTGTCGCTCGCACGGTTTGCAGATTGGATGACCTCGGACCACGACTCGTGCTGGACTGGTGCACAAGTCGTGTGTGGATTCTTGCACATTGTACAAGCTTCTCCATTAAAGTAGCGGCTTGAATCACCACACGACGAGCAGACAACGCCATCAGGAAGGTTGACAATGTCCATGTGCGTGTCTGCCACGTCCTCGTTCGACGCTGGCACCTGACGAGCAATCAGCCTGCCTTGCTTGGGGTCCTCTGCCATGACCATGTGATTGCTTGCCGAGATGACTTGAGAGAGGGTGACATAGTCGCCAAAGTGCACTCCCACCTCGTCCGCCTTGGCCGGGACTTCGCAGTCAGCACCAGGTGTGTTTGCGCACACTTGCAGGTAAAAACGGGTCAAAAGGTCGAGCTTCAAGCCGACAAGCTCCTGGTTGGTGCCATTGGACAAACGCGAGACAGCCAGCACCTGCAGCACGGGCACCAACTTGTACTTGATCGGAACTGGATTCTTCGACACCGTCGTGCTCCACTCCTTGTCACCGTCCATGTTTGTGGGGTCTTCCGGATCATTTGTGCCTGCGGTTGGGTCACCACCCATGAACGTCTCGCGGCGGGACTCGGTGCGATCCTTGACGGCTTGCTTAAGGGAGCTTTGCTTGTTGATGCTCAAGGACGTGTCGATGGAGCTCGACTCGATTCCAGAAGACGAAAGCGACAATGATGACTTGAACGCATCCGACTGTTCCACGCTCGACTCAAACTCGGTTTGTGCCATGGTGTACACTCGAATGGACTTCCCGCCCATGTGGACGCCGATGAGGGTGTGGGTCCCCACCTTGTCCAAAAACCGAAGGTAAAGGTCGCCACAGTTTGCATGGATTGCGGTGCACGCCGAACGATCCTTGCTCACTCCAGCGTGCGAGGGAAGCACAAGACCATCACAGCACGCGGGCGGCGGGAGCGCGTTGAACATCTCAATGACATGGTCGGCGAGCGGAGGCGTGTCATCCAGGAACTCTGCCACATATGTCAAGACGGTGCCAATGGTGGTGATTGAAACAGATTCGGACGACTGATGCATCTCTGAGGCCTGCTTGTAGTCGTTCGACGCCGAAAACTTGGCACCTCCACCTTCAACGAGAGCACTGAACGAGAAGGAGGTTTCGATGGACACGTCCACTTCCAAGCTTTCTGCGTACTCCGACGAGGTCGTTACGAGGTGGGAACGACTGTCAAACTGCGCGGAAGCGTACGGAATGACGGCGACGCGGTCAGGAAGCATCGTGCTGCCATCAGCGGTCATGCGACGCATCGAGTAATCCACCTTGAGGACAGGCAAGGTGAACCCGGGATCGACACCGGACGACGGAAGAGGGTTGCCCTTGAAGATGTGGTATCCGAATCCGAGCATGCCAATGTTCTTGTACGACGTCACGCCACTCCCAGGCATGTTGATTGTCGCTCGTGCAGATGCCATACGAGCGTCCAGCTCCAGCTGCTCGAGAGCAACCGTTTTGGTCGGCAGATCGGACTCTTGGCGAGTGTGGGACGCAGACAGCTCGTTTTGCAGATCGACCACCTCGAGTTCGACGGACAGCTTGGCCAAGTCCATGCTTGTGCGTGAGTCGACAACTTGGCTCTCGAAACGCGCTGACAGCGTGTCGCGAGCAATTTGCGCAACAAGCAACTCGGCGGAGAGGTGCGGCTCGCCTAGTTGGATCAAGGATTCAACACGCGAGATTGTGCTGTTGAGTTCGAGGATGCGGGTCTTGGCGAGAATTGGCCAAACGGCAGCAGATGGATCGAGGCCTGTGTTGACATTGCCGTTCGAGCAGCCATCACGCGAGTAGCACGACTCGAGGGCACTCGGAGGATCAGAAAGACGTGCACATTCGGATGGAGTTGCAGTGGGCCAGAAATGCGGCGGATGGGATGGATCGCGGCGAGTACAGGTGATGTTACGAGTGCGAGTGCCAGCGCCGCACGCAGGTTCACAGGATGACCACGTCGACACTTCCCACTTGAGCTCACATCCAGAAGTGCAGTTGCAGCTCGGGCAGGTTGTGGAGTTTGGCATCTGCAGACCGTGCATCTCACAGAGAGACGCCGAAACTGGAACTTCCGAGCCGCTACTGCCAGTGTTGTGCAAGCATTGAAGCGTCGATTGCCGCGCCTCGGAAAACTGGCACGAGGTTTCAGTGCAAAGACAATTGCCACAGAGCTGTCGATACTCGTAGTCACAATCGAAAGCATCGCATGCAACTGTTGCGGGCGGGCGAGTGCTGGACCGACAGAACGAATCGTCCACGACAATGTATTGAGGCTGTCCGTTGTCGCTGTGGGTGCGCTCATAGCATTGAATGGTTGCATGTTGAACACCTGCGCCGCATCGCGCAGAACAGTCGCTCAACGAAGTGTTACGCCAAAGGAAGCGTCGCAGGTTGAACGACAGAGTGAACTCGTCACGGTCGAAACTCGCTTTACCGACTTGGTCCAGGTCGAGGCGGAGAGCTAGTCCGTTGTTGGCAAGATCACCATTCAGCCACGAAGCCACCAAATCATCGAGTGCGGACTCAAAGGATGCATCCATGACAACCCGCTGCTGGTTGTCGCTGTTGGTGATGTCGAGCTGTGCGATGGCGGCTGAATTGAGCTGCGGCAGTGAGCTCGTACTAGCTGGGTGCCAGTCAGAAAGCACCGAGTACACCAGGTAATTCTGTGGACTGGAGGCCAAAACGGAAGCGCCCAGTGATGCATTCGAGACGTGGACCACCTCGCCAGCCAAGCGAATGTCGTTGGCAAGATATGCCAGATCAAACGACACAAGAGGGAGACAATCGCGCTCAAAGCCGCCAATGACACGGACGCGATCAAGTGCGAGCTGCACAGCACGATCAGAGACGCC
Source organism: Capsaspora owczarzaki ATCC 30864 (assembly GCF_000151315.2). Lineage (NCBI taxonomy): Eukaryota > Filasterea > Ministeriida > Capsasporidae > Capsaspora > Capsaspora owczarzaki. The sequence goes on along the minus strand of NW_011887302.1, from coordinate 333,084 downwards.
CTGAATCTCCAGGTAAGCGGCCTGGGTGGCATCCACATTCGCCCAGATGTGTGTGCGTTGGCCAAAGACGCGAGTCGAACGAAGCGGCAGGTCGGCAGAATTGTACAGGACAATATCAAACACCTCAGCGTAGTGCGCTGGATGCTCATCCATGTACACAGTCGGAATGGAGAGCTCGACTCGATGTACGACAGCCGGTGCATCAAAGGTAACACGCCAGACAGGCTTCAACCCGGAAGCACTGATGGCAGGCATGCCAATGTTGCTTGTGGCATACTGTGCATCCGTAGCCGGAACCGTATAGGGCTCATTGTGCGTGTCATTGCCAACCTGCGAGGTCGAAGGAGTTGTGCGCCAGATGGCCTCGCGGCCGACTGCCAGAAACTCCAGCTGGTCCTCGGCAATTGACAGGTCGACGAGGTACTGCGACTCGGGTGAAGTAACCTCACGACGGCTACGGCGGCTGCGACGCTCATCATCCGCACTGGACAAAGGATAGAGAGCAAGCGGGTCTGAAGCGCGAGGAGTCGCAAGATCAAAACCGTATGTGATGAGGCTGGCAGCACGGAAACGACCCGCCGCCAAATCGGCCGCCGCGTCGATGAAGTGGAATGGACTGTTAACACAGATGCTCGTTGTCTTGGAGGATGCTGTGTGAAATCCTGAAATAAACGACTGCAACTGCCCATTGGTAGCCGAGAAGGGGAAGGTAAACGTGAACTTTGGCGCCTTCGCATTGACGAACGAACTGATGGTCACGGCCACAATGTCAGCTGTAACATTGAGAAATTCAAGCGAATCCAAGTCGTGAATGAACGTGGTGATGAATGAGCCGCACGATGTGGGTA
>NW_011887302.1:282599-331293 GCF_000151315.2 Capsaspora owczarzaki ATCC 30864 | reverse complement strand
GACAACGGGTGGGATCTCGGTTCGTTTTTCAGGTTAAGAATCCTTGTTCAAGAAAGAGGAGCAGGTTGGCGAGTTGAAACCACGATTCCTGGGCCGGCGCCGGGTTGGAAGCCCCGTGGGTGACATTAAGCAGTGTAACTCGACCGCCCGTAGCAAAGAGCGCAAAGCTGAAAACGATCCATAACGGCGTTTGTGTCGAGGGGGGACAAGGTCTTTTTCCACCCGGCCCCCGAAGCATGAGTTCAGGCATCTGGTTGATTGGCCAATGGGGGGGGGCATACTAGCTCCCCATAAATGGCGATTGGAGAAACAACAAGTTTGTTTGCTTGAGCTGATTGGCCAACAAGAATAGCGTTGCAAAGAGAAACGTAAAGGAAACGCGTCAGCAATTCAAAAACAAAAAAAGAAACGACCAACAACAGAACAAACAAAGAACAAAACAAAACAAATCACTCACGACTAATGAGCCGAATCACACCGACAGAGTCGCTGGTATCTTGAACGAGCAGAGACCAAGAGTCGAAAAGAGCGAAAAAGATCAGGGGCAACAACTCGCGACCTTGAAGATTGAATTTGACAGGGAATGCAAGAGTTTGACCTGCAGCAAGGGAATCCCGTCTCTCTTCGTCGATTTTATTGTCAAGCGACGATGCCCCCCCCCCCCTCTCTTGTTGAACTTGAGCTGCAATAGGTAGGTTGTTGCTGATCATACAGGTCCAGCTGCAGACCGTACCCGGGGTACATTCCCAACTTAACGTTGTCCAACGAGGTATTCCCATAATTGTGGAGGGTAATAACTCCTTGAATTTCGTTGCCTTCCAAAGCTGTGGCGGGGAAGCTGGCAGCAATGATCTGAAGAGGTGCCGGTGGGCCACAAACACCGTCCACCATGACGGAACCGACATAGCACGATGTGCAATTGGTCGAGTTGCATGAGAGGCAGAAGGCGGCGCAGCATGCATCTGGGCCCGCTCCATAGCAAGTGGCACACGCTGCATCACACTCTAAGAGGCCAAAATCGTGACAAAAAGTTAACATTTGACAAACAGGTCGAAACACAGCAACGTCATGCATGCCTTACGATACAAGCTGGTTAAGACTCGGTACGTGCTGGGAGGGGCAACCGCGCCAAACGAGTTCCCTGACAAATCCACTTGTGTAAGTGCAGACAGATTCTGGAACAACCCAGGAGGCAAGGTAGAAAGCAAGTTGTTCTGCAATTCCCTGTTGTCAAGACGCGAGAGTTAGGATTGTCCCCCCTTCGCGAAATGTTGATTCCTCAAAGACACGGCTAGCGTACAAACGTTGCAGAGAAGTAAGGCCAGCCAACATTCCGCGCGGAACCTGTGTGAGACCGGTAGCAGACAAATCGCTGAATAGCATTGCGCAAAGTGAGCGGCTCTCATTGGTGCAGGTCTCATCATCAAGACATCATCAACACGCGCAATGATCGTACAGTAATGTCAGCGCTGAAAGGCCTGTAAACGCTCTCGCGGACAGGTCGGAAATGCCGTTGTAGCGCAAGTCCCTGTGAAGTGGGCAAATATTGAGCTGCAATCGGTCCAAAGCTTGGCAAGGAGGCAACGATCGCTTACAGGACTTGCAAGGCCTCAAGGCCGGAGAAAGCATTGGCAGGGATGACCGAAATTTGGTTCCCATACAAGCCGCTTTTTAGATTGACAAAAACACATAAAAAAAAGCGTTCAAACCAGTGCAAGTCAGTTGCCTTTCCATAAAACATGCCAGATCAAATCTCAGGCTTACAGCACAGTCAGCGAAGAAAGATCACGGAATGCAGCGGGTCGAATAAACCGAATGAACGTGTTATCAATCCACCTGTCCACCAGGATGATCGAGTTGAGCTGCAATCAACTCAACAACGTTTCGATGCTTTCTTTTTCTTTTGTTAACAAAAAATTACATGTTTTTCACCGTGGTTGGAATATTGGAGGGAATGGTGATGAGTGCGTCGTTGCAATTTTTGACCTCGATAACGGGCGATCCGACGCACGTGCAGAAAGTGCATGCGGCTTGCTCTTGCCCAGAGGAGACCCGGGCGACGACCAGCAGGCTCAACAGCCACCAAACGGGTGACCGCGTGGCTCGCCTCATGTTTGTGGTTGAATGAACAAGCACACCTTTTAAAAAAAAATGCAAAAAAGAGAAAGAAAAAAAAAACAAGATCAAGCAAACGATCAAAGCCATGAGGCAATCCGCTCTGCATCAGCACGCGCCAGTCACAGGATTTCACGTACAGACAAGGCAACAGAGTGTGGCTCGAAAAGAATACCCAAAAGCGACCAGAGATCCAAGCGAGGACAAGAAAAAAAAAAGAAGAAAAGTAAAGGACTGAGCTGAATTTCAAATGTGGAACGGTTTTTTCAAAACGATAAGATAATGACGAGCGTTGTCGCTCCACGAGCAGCAGCACACAAGGCACTTGCATGCGTGTGTGGTCGTCTCAAGGCGGAACGGAGCGCGAGCGGCGAGCGATTGAGAGTCAGAAGAAGCGGCAGAGGAACACAAACCAAAAAATAAAAAATTAAAAAAAATAAACCAACAAAAAATTTATTCAAAAAAAAAAACACTTGACATTTGGTGCACTCGTTCCACGAGTGTGCTTGTAGGCACTCATCTTCTTCGAGGTGGAATCAGAAAAAGAAGACGAAAGGAGATGAAAGAAGACGAAAGCAGACGGAAGAAGACGAAAGCAGACAAAAGACGACGAAAGAAAGAATGGCGAAAAGCAAAAAAAAAAAAAAAAAAAAAAAACCCACAAAAAAAAACCCACCCCAAACACTCGGAAAAAAAAAACCAATCGTGATAAGACCACAAAACACTTGCACTCTTCCCACTCATGCGTGTGCACGCACGCACTCATCTTCCTCTGAATCCTAATCAGTACAAGAACACGAAGACGAAAGAAGACAGAAGAGCGGAAACGAAACAGGCCAAACAACGCTTAACGCTTGGCGTTTTTTTTTTTGTTTTTTTTGCTTTTTTTGTTTTTTTTGCTTTTTTTTTTTTTGTTTTTTTTGTCCTTGTGTCAATAAACCAACAAATTCCTTCTGTTGCACTCTTTCCATTGCCATGCGTTTGTTTACTCGCACTCATCATCATCATCTGCCTCGAATGCCGAGACACGACCGACTGCCGCTGCAGCTGTTTGGCTTGCTGCTGATCTGCGCTGCCATGTTTGTGGCGAGCATTGCTGAAGCCAGCAGCAGCAGCAGCAGCACCATCCCTCGCCTGCATTGCCGCGGCGTGGGCAACTCGGACGTTGGCTTTTGGCTTGTGTTCCGCAACGACGGCGGCTCGTCGTTCTACTACATGGACTCGAACCGTGTGGGCTCCGAGCGCGGCCTGGTGCTGCCCCCTCAGCTGCTCGTGCACGCGCAGTCGCCGCTCGTCCTCACGCTGCAGAACATTATTGACGCGCGCAGCAATGCTTCCCGCTCGACCAGCCACGTCGTCTTTGCCAACGAGCATGACATGCACTCTGCGCGCAACTTTGATCCGAGCTCGGACGTGTTTGAGTCGCACGCACCGCCGCTCGACCGGGTTGGCGCTGACATTGGCTCAAGCCCCCGCACGTCCAAGCCCTTCCTGAGCGGCCTTCTCGCTGTTGAACACCACCCCCAGGAAATGGAAACCGCGGCGGAGGACGCCAACGGATTTCTGCTGACAACAACCATTCCACGCCTTGTTCCCATCGACCCTCGCACAAGCACGCTGCCTCGCAGTGTCCCCAACTCGGTGTGGTTTGACGTCCAAGACACGGCTCAAGGCGCAATCCTGTGCCTCTCGCTGAACGCGTCAGCAGGTGTGCAAGCCATTGTTGACGCACTGTTGACCACCAATCCGTTCGTGTCTGCGCTTGAGCTCTCAGAGGGCGTGCCGGCGGCAATGCAAGCGTTTGCGCGTCCCAACTGGCTGCCGCCCTCCACGGCTGCAGGCAGCGTCCATCTGCGTGGTGCTGCCGACTCGTTCGCACGTTGTCTCGCTGCATCTGGCACGTTTGCTGAGCTTGCTGCCAACTGTTTGCGCACTGTTGAGGTGCCTGGCGTGTTTGGCGTGCGCGACACCGGCTCGTCCCCACGCTTTGCTCGCGGCTGGTGGTTGCTCGCCAAGAACCGAGGCTTCCCGCAAGGGCTGATGTGGGCGCCAGCATGGAGCCGCACCTCCCTGTCGCCTTCAATTGAGCCGACATTGCTCAGTCGGTGGCAAACCGGCGGCGCTGTCACGGCGTTGATTGGCATCCTCGGTGGCACTGAGGCAGAGCTTGTCTGCATTGGCGACCTGTTCTTTGTGAATGACACGGCCTTGAGCGGAAGTGCGCTGTGCACCTCCATGCTGTCTGCACACTCCATCTCTCTGAACGAGCTTGTGGTTGCCGAAATGGTCCCTGCCACGCTGGCTAAAAACGCTGATTCTGATTCCAGTTTTCAAACAAGGCGCGGCCGCCCCGGTCAATCATCCCGTCAACTGCCCGCGCGACCACGCCAGCAGGAACAGTATTTTGACACGACGCAACACCCTCAAGCTCGGGACGACCGGACCCGTTCAGCTTCGCGTATCCAACAACGACTGCTGTCAAATAGCCGAGAAGCGCGCAGAAGACCGCAGCGGGTTTTGGCCGAGCAACGCATGGATGAATCTGAAGACCACCCTCAGCCTGACGATGACTTTAATCCTTCTCCAACACCGTACATTCCCCCGCAACACCCTCAAGCTCGGGGCGCCCGGACCCGTTCAGCTTCGCGTATCCAGCAACAACAACTCAACCCCGAATCTGGCCAAAAGCGCACTTTTTCAGCCAGAGAAGGCGACACTGAGCCACATGACGATGAGATTGTTAATTCTCAAGCAATGCCCAGCACAAAACGCAACCTTCGTTCGAATTCTCCCTCGCAACCGTACATTCCCTCGCAAACCAATGGCGTGCCTGTGTCCGAGCCGCAATCCATCTTTAGCTGTGGTTTGCTGTGGAGCTATTCTGCAAACAAGGACGTCTGGAAAACGGCTACTGTGACCTTTCCCACGTTGCCGGATCAGTTATCCCCCTGCGCTCATCTTGAAGTGTGGTTGGACCGTTTCCAGTCATCATCCAAAGAGCTCGTGAAAACGACGGTTTTCCGCCCAACGAAATCCAGCGGCAGCGAGTGGGAGGAATTCACGCGTCCAGCCGGCCCGGTGGACGATGTTGTCCCTCAACTGAGTAAAGCCCGCTACTCAATGGATGCGAACGTCGGGCAATTGGAGATTAACATGCCAAACGAAGACTCGGTGTTGAGCAACAGTCTGTTCGCGGCTGATGTCAAGTTTGTCTGGGACCATTCTGACATTCCGTATTGCCAAGGGCTTGAACAGTCGCTCTTACAGCCGGATGCTCGGCACAACGAGGTGCTTAACAACTGGGAGCTGTCCATGTGGCGTAAGCTGTTCTCGCGTGGTCGACTCCCATCGTTGCATCAGCGTCGCTTCGACCCTGAGGATAATGGCGACGAGTATTGCTTCATTGGACCGTGCTTGTTTGCATTGTACGCAAACGGCGAACGTGTTGGGTGGCCTGTTGGTTCGAAGGATGTCTCGCCCGTTACACACGAGGTGGCCATGAAATTCGCGCTGAGAGGCATCCAAGGGTCAATGATCATGCTCAATGCCACCTGCCACGCGCTTGAATGGTGCTTCGGTGCGCTTGACAAGCTGACATTCATTGCGGCCATGAGATTAAATGGGGCCGAGGACGACCAAACTGACGATGAAGTCTTAGGCGGTGATGCAGGCATGGCATTGAGCGAAGACGCCTCTAGCCACGATAGTAAGTGATGATCTGCTATTGGCGCTTGATTTTGGAAGCATTTTGCATTTGCTGACAAGCCATTGGAACAGGAAAATCCTTGAATTCCGCGGTTAACGATTGCAAGCATCATCTCGCTGGCGGGATAGAGTCGCCTTTTCTTCTGTCTCTCACTACGCCTACGACGGGATATCCCGGCTTGAAAAAGATCTGCGCCGAGTTCGCACCCGGCAAGCCGTACAAGATCTACGCAAAACACAACAAAAAAAGGGCTCAGGTTGCCACATTCACTGCACAACCAACCCATGCTCCTGCCACGCCACGGTTTTTCTACCTTTCGTATTTTGATTCTGATCCGAAAGCAAAAATACCGAGAGTCGTGGCGTATTCTGTTGAAATTCAGAAGACGACGCATCAAAGCCTTGCACGTCCTCAGACCCCATTCATGTATAATTTGGGTAAGTTCCAAGCGTAAACTCGTTCTAAGGTCACGAAGACGTCTCGCCTTGCTCACGTGTGTCAACAGAATTGTGTTCACCAGCTCGACTCCCTAATGTGGGAATAGTGCCAGCGCAGCAGATGTGTGCTTCGGCTTCGAGCTTGGCTGACAAGGACTACAGAAAAGTTGGCAAATCCTGGAACAAAGGCCATCTGTTCCCGAACGCAATCGCTGCGCTTGTGGACCCCACGCAGTATACTCCCCTCAACATGTCGTACGCGGCTGCGTTTTCCACTTTTGCGTACATCAACGTTGTCCCCATGGCCGCAGAGCTCAATCAACGTGATTGGAGCTACGCCGAAACGGCCTTCCGCGAGGTTGTTCTCGCCAAGAGCAAAGGCAAACAACAAGTCTTTTTTCTGACTGGCGCGCTTGGCACACCCTCCCAGGAAACACTAGCGACTGGAATTCCTGTTCCGACCGGCCCGTTTTTTACTGCCATGTGCATTCCAGGGGTTGGAAGCGGCGCCGCTTATGCTCACTACAACGGGAAAGCGGGTGAATCGCAGGCTTCTCAGGCTTCCCAGCCTTCCCGGCCTTCCCGGCCTTCCCGGCGGCAACCCCAGGCCCCTAAGACTCTGTACTCGGCAGTCGAGTTCATGAGTTTGGGAGCACTCGAGAATGAGCTAAACCTACCACAAAACGCCTTGTTTGGACAACACTGCAACCCCGATCTCACATCCGAGCTGATAGCTGCTTTCGCCCCAGCCAAGCATAACAACATTGGAAACACTGGCACCTTCAATCCTGATTTGCACCATCGGGACAAGCAAGCTTACGGAAATCGAAAAGAAACAGATCGCTGCACTCTTGATAGCGAGTGCCAGATTCCGATGGAATGCATCGGTAACACATGCAAATGTGTTGACTGCGACAGAATCCAACCGATTTACAAGCGGGGCGCTACTCAGCAGGAGATAGCGGACGCGACTGCAACTGCGAAACTCCTGTGTTTAGGGCAAGGTATAGGTCCAACCTACCTTGCAGATGTAAAGAATTACTTCGGATCACGAACGTTGGCGGACTGTCAGCGTACTTGCAAATGGAATACCAACACCGACAAGTGTTGGTAAGTCCGTTTCGGCCACGCTGGCAATTGGACAACTTGCTCGTCGGGCTGCGATCTCCAGTGTTTTTTTTGTGCACCTGTTTTCCCTTCATCTCAATAAAGCGACCTCACAACGCGACGACTTGTAACCTCGAAATTTGAGCCTTTCGGTTTGGGCAACGCATTTTAGTGTTGCTTGGAAAATTCCGTGATATCAAAGGAGCCACAGACTTTCGTTGGTACTAGATCTAGCTTTGCACTGTTGCTGCTTCCTTATTCGAGAGTAGATCGACGTTGTGATGCTCGATAGCTGCAATAGCCCTGACAGAGGAATTTCAGGAAAAACGCTGATTGTGCTTTTCACGAGCGGTGATGAGATCAACACGCAAACAAAGTCGCTCGGAATGTGCGGAAGACCTTGTTCGATGCGAATTCCTCATTCTTGTTGTATGAATCTGTGGCAGACATGATGCTATCGTATCGAGCGGCTGGCGCTGAAACGACTCACATCAAATATTGTGGAGTTTCTCCCTCAAATGACTCACCCAAGGCTTCCATCTCAGCAGACTGACACCAGATGCCGTTTTTCGCACATCAATACACTGTATGGTGCTTGGCAGGGTCAGAGGGCGATACAGTGGAATTCGGGGCACCTGCTCGAAATCATCTGCCCGTTGTGCCTGCAGTCCGCGGCGCGCTAGAGATCCGCTGTGCTTGTTTGATTTCGATCCAACTTACTAAGATTTTGTATTGTAGAGTGAAAGTGCCTCGGTTCGGTCGAACAACAGGCCATTTTTTGGGTGCCTAACTCCGGCAGTTTCGTCGGAGCGCCCTCGACCGTGTCGGTCTTCTTTCACCGCTTCTTTTTGAAGCACGATTTGCCATTTGGCTTGTCGGGGAGCGCGGCGCGGAAGCCGTCCCCGAATGGACGAGATTCTTCAACCGGAGTTAGACACCCGTTTTCGATTTGCGAGTTGTCGCAATGCTGCGCCAGCCAAATCGAAGTCGGCTCAGGAAGGCTCTGCCAGCCCCCCTCTGTGGCAAGTTACTCAAATGAGGACAACTACATGAAATTTGTGAGAACAGGGCAATGGCGTCCAGAGGACAGGCGTGAGATCGAAACGTTAGGCACCCTTCACATTAAATGGATTTGTCCTGATATTCAGTCGGTTTTGATTTTTTTTTCTCCACCGTTTTTTTTTTTTTTCTTTTTTTTTTTCCCAAATGGTTAAGAAGGCGCCCTCGGCTGCTCCCGCTCCGACTCCTACTCCTGTGCGCGCTGCAAGAGCCACCAGGCCAAAGACCAGCAGTCGCCTCAGTAGCACCGACGCAGCGGAGGACGATCGTGTGGTCGCGCCAATGGAGGTCGATCCACCCAAACCCAAGCGAGCTGCTGCCCGTGCTGCTACTGCTGCTGCTGCCACTGCTGCTACACCAGCAGTACAAGTGGCTAGTACTACTATTGCTGCTCCGCGAGGCAAGGCCAGCAAGGCAGCCGCACCTGTCCCTGCCACTTCAATCTCAGAGCCGCTGAGCAAGGTGCCGCCTGCCCAAGAGTTGTGAGACGTAATGCCAGTCCACTAACTCGTCACTGACATCTTGTTTGCTTCGTTTGTGATTCCTACTGTTTGATTTTTCACATAACGCCAGACCGCTCAGAAGAAGGCCACTGCACCAACCAACCAAGGATCTCAGACTGTGAGCTACCATCTTCGTGCTCGCAAACCCATTCAGGTTGCAATTGCGCGTACTGGCAAGACGAGCTCAGCTTCCAGTAGTGGCGTCCCCACAACCATCCGCAGCAAGCGTCGGGCTGCTGAACTGGCCGGGGAGAACACCTCAACAGCCAAGAAGAACAAGAAGAAGGCTCGTCAAACGGATGCTGACGATGCTGACGACGGCGACTACGAGGACTGCGAGGACGACACTGCTGGCGAGGACGACGACAACCAGGACAGCAAGAAGCTCAGCAGGGAGGAAGCGATTGGTGAAGCTCTCCTGCAAAACACCACACTGACTACGCTCGAGTATGTACTTGTCGGCTTCTGCTAACTCCATGTTTGTTTGATGCCTTGACTCACCGTATGGCATCAGCTTGGGCGAGTGTGTGATTGACTTCAAGAATGCTAGAATGCAGCCGATTGCGGCAGCGTTAGTGCAGAACAAAACGCTGACGACACTCCGGTATGCAACGCCGGATCCATTTGCCGATGCCATGGTAATGGCAGCTGTACAAAGCCCACTCGCTCACTACTTTGCTTTATGATAACAGGACTCAAAATTACATTGACGCAGTAATGTCCGATGCACTGACGCAAAGCACCACACTGACTGAACTCTCGTAAGTTGTTGTTGCACCATTTGCCCGTGTTGCTTATGTGAGGTAATTGGCTCACCGTGTGACGACAGGGGTTACCTCGATGCCAATGGAGCGCGATCGATGGCAAAGGCACTGACGCAGAACGCCACGTTGACCACGCTCCAGTACGCACCACTTCGCATTTTGATTGCATTCGAGTTTACCATTGCAAACGCTCCATTTGTTTCGATGGCGTCGCTCATTGTGTGGTAACAGTTTACACTCGGGTAAATTCGACTCGGCAGAATCAAACCCGATTGCCGCCATCCTGAAGCAAAACTCGACACTGACCACGCTCGTGTATGCTTCTTCCCTCTCATGCTGACCACTTCCGTGTCTGATTGCGAACATCAATCTAACCATGTCTGTCTGTTGGGTCAGGTTGTATGGTCCTCAGATTGGAGACTTTGGAGCTCAAGCGATTGGAGAAGCGCTGAAACCAAACACCACTTTGACTGCACTCCGGTACGGATTCCACTCTCTTCCTCTTCTGCTAGTTGCTTGTTCGCTGATAAGTTGAATCGAATATTGAATTATTGATTCTCATGTCATGGTCACCAGCTTGATCTGCAACGACATTGGCAGCGCTGGAACGCAAGCGATTGGAGAGGCACTCAAGAGCAACTCGGCATTGACTACGCTTGTGTCAGTGCCACTCTCGTGTTAATTCATTGCTTAACATCATTATTGGAGTTGTTGTGGTATGTGTTGCTCACTTCATTGTAATAGTTTGGATAACAACAAGATTGGCGAAGCTGGCGGACTTGCGATCGCTGATGTTCTGGTGTGCAACAAGACGCTGACCACGCTTTCGTACGTTCTGCCGGATGGATGTTGTGACTCTGGGTTCCACTGCTGCGTTGTTATGCCATCGCTGACATCAATTGCCACAGGCTGTATTGGTGTTCGATTGGAGATGCTGGAGTTGAAGCGATTGTTCACGCGCTCGAGCAGAACACGACGTTGTCCTCCCTCAAGTATGATCCTCCCTTCTCATTTTGACTGAATCCATGTCTTTGTAACTGCACCTGCTGTTTCATTTGCCCTGTCGCTCACTGCACTGCTCGCAGTTTGAACAACAATATCATTCTCGGTTGTGGCACGCAGGCGGCGCTACCACGGATGCTTCAAGTGAACACGACGCTGACTGAACTTGAGTACGTGACAGCTCCTACCTTTATCCCCCCACCCCAAACAAAAAGCAGAAAGATGAAGAGAACGAAAATCGAGGCAATCACGGCTGCCTAATACCGCATGCTCACACGTTGATTATAGTCTGGGCGACAATAGATTGAACAGCGTTGGATTCCAAGCAATTGCAGAAGCGCTCGCGCAAAACACTTCTCTCACGACACTCTCGTACGAGCTCCTCGCTTTGTGTTGATGAATGCCGTGCTTTGTTGTGGTATTCGATGGTATGGCTCACCGCTTTGGGAGTAGACTTATGGGAAACGCAATGGAAGTAGCCGGAGCGCAGGCGATTGCTACAGCACTCAAGAGCAACACCACACTGACCACACTCAAGTATGTTTGCAATCTGTCATGCCGGTTCGACGCTATCACTGCTAATGATCATGGTGCTTTGGAATTCTCACAATCGGATACAGTCTGGATCACAGTCGATTTGGTGATGCCGGTGCGCAGGCCATTGCGGATGCTCTTCGGCAGAACAAGACGCTTACGACTCTGCAGTATGTTTTTCTGCCGCACATTGGTCCATTTCTGTCTGCAAAGGCCAAATATTAACCTTGCTTGTATTGCGTGTCACGTGTCAAGTCTCAAGCACTGCAGGATTGGCACCGCTGGACTCCAAGCGATCAGTGGAGCACTCGCGCAGAACAACACGCTGACCACGCTCAAGTATGTTTGGGAATGCTGTTGTTGAGAGCGAGGCTATATTCTGGTGATACATTTTCTTCACACTTGAAAACACAGTCTTTCATGGAACCCGATTGACGATGCTGGTGCCAACAGCATTGCCGAAATGCTGAAGTCGAACACAAGTTTGATCACTCTCGAGTACGTTCTATGCTCCTGTTGTTGTGGAACTGGTTGTTGCTGCATTTACTCACGATCAGCCAACAGTCTGAGTTGGAGCCCGCTTTGTTTTAAAGTGCACTTGATTGCGGAAGCACTCAAACAGAACACCACGCTTACGACACTCGAGTAAGGGTTTCCACCATCTCTCTCGCTCCTGTCGCTCATACACAATTGCTGTTCCTTGATCCTTCTATTACTCACGGCTTTGCGCATTCAGTTTATCTCGCAATAATATTGGCGCTGTTGGAGCGCAGATCATTTCCGAGGCTCTGAAGCAGAACAGGACTCTGACGACGCTGTGGTACGTGCCTTGCTCGTTGCTCAATGTCACACCTGAAGGCGGACGTCCTACTTGGTGGTATTCTTACATAACACGTGGTTGCAGTCTGAATGAAAATCACATTGGCACTGCTGGTGTGAAACCTATTGCCGAGGCGCTCAAAGTGAACACCGCGCTGACCACGCTCGAGTATGTTCAATCTTCCCCGGTGATTGGTGCCGTGTTTGTCATGCCTCACTGTAGTCACTTTACTTGTTATGTGGGAGCAGGTTGGAGGATTGTTCCATCGGTGATTCTGAAGCGCAGGCAATTGCACCTGGCCTTGTGCAGAACACGACTCTAACCTCGCTCAAGTATGTAACAAGTCGCATGCCGATCTGCCTCGATGCTTGATTCACTGAAACTGACACTATTTCTGGGATTAGACTAGGGAACAACGTGCTTGGCGATGCTGGAGCGCACGCGATTGCTGAGGTCCTGAAGCAAAATTCCAAGCTCACCTGCCTCAAGTAAGGTCATCTTTCATTGTCGGTTCATACTCCGAAGGTGATACCAAGTGCTGATTGATGATTTATGGTTTGTTGTTTTCTTCACTGTGATGGCATCACAGGGTGACGGCTCGCTTTGTTGACTCAGGAGTGCAAATGATCGCAGCCGCACTCAAACAGAACACTGCGCTGACCACGCTCGAGTAGGTTGCACTCCCTCGTGTTGATCCATGTCTCACTTGTGCGCATAAAATGATTCTTTCTGATGCGATTACTCACGGCGTGATTCTAGATTGCGAGGTTGGAACAACTACAACCCTGAATTCGAGCGTGAAATGTCAGAACCATTGATCACAGAGCGGTATGTTGTCCTGCAGTTGACATTCACTCTGAAGTGGCCAACGCTTCCTGCTCACATAACTTGTCATCGTATGGTAACAGTCTACTATTGCGGTTGCGTAATCCGAGTGATTTTGGGCTTTCATACGCCTTTATGCAGGTTTCCAGGCTTTAGTATGTTCCTTCACCCTTCTCCTGTCGTTCCCCCTTCGATGACGACGACGCATGTGATGCTTCTTTCGATGGATATAAGTCACTCAGTTTATGCGGACAGCTTGCGTGAGAACATTGTTGACTCTGCTGGAGTGCAAGTGATTCAAGAGGTTCTGAGTTTGACCAAACCAAGCAAGCTTGAGTAGGTTTTCGGACTCGGTTGGTGTTGTGACTTTCATTGCAACTCACATTGATTGTTGTTCACGACACTGTTTAGGATTCCCTTTGGCGTTGACTCCTTTGGAGCGCAAGTCATTGCAACATCGCTCAAGCAGAACTCTTGGATGACAGAGCTCGAGTATGTTTGCTTCTCTCGCTGATTTGCTTTGTTCGGGGGGGGAGGCGGTGGAAACGTTGCTGCAAGTGCTCACCGCGTGACAACAGTTTGAGTTGCCATCCGATTGGTGCGATTGGAGCCCAAGCGATTGCAGAGGCGCTGACGCAGAACGCCAAGCTCACTATACTCAAGTATGTTGTCTTTCCATCGCGCTTGCTGAATGTTGTCGTTCTCGGCGTCGTCAACTAATCGCTGCTCGACCATGTCGGGGGTTTGTTCAATCACGACACGATTTTAGTCTGAGTTCCACTCTGCTCGGAGATGCAGGAGCGGAAGCGATTTCCAAGGCACTCAGGGTAAACACGACACTGACCACGCTAAAGTACGACTTGGCTATTTCTGCCCTTGCCTTGTTGCGCCCTTGCCTTGTTGCGCTGCACTGATGATACTCACACTTTGAGCAGCCTGCGCGAGTGTTGGATTGGCAGTGCAGGAGCGCAGGCGCTGGCGGAGGAATTGAAGCAAAACGTGGGATTGACGTCGCTCGAGTACGTTTCCGTTCGCTTGCTACCTTGCGTGCTGAGCATGTCGTTTGATGAGCAACGATACTTACACTTACCTTTTGAGAGCAGCCTGTCCCGCAATTCTATCGGCGATAGTGGTGCAAATGCGATGGCGGCAGTGATTTCGCAGAACACAACACTGACGACTCTCGAGTATGTTCCTCTCGCTTTTCTGCTGTTTCGTGTCGCACTGGTCATTAAACAAGCTGCATGTTACTCACTGCATTGTACACAGTCTCGGGATGAATCATATTGGCGATGCTGGCGCCGAAAGGTTGGCAGAAGCGCTCCTGCGAAACACCACGCTCAAAGTACTCGAGTATGTGACCATTATTTTGCAGATTGAGATCAACAATGAATGTGTGTACGTCCTGGTCTGCAGTGCTTTTGCTCACTCCTATGCAAACAGTTTGTGGTATAACGAAATCGGGGAAGCCGGAGAGCTTGCGTTGGACAACGCACTCGACCAGAATTCTGCACTTGACTGGCTCAAGTATGGTCCCTTTATCTGATGCTGATTCTGTCGTGTTTGTGTGTGGTACTTACTGTTTGACGGTATGGCTTTCTCACTTCAAACAGCTTGAACGAGAATCAACCGCCGAATTAACCAAAGAACGCTCGCTTCCTTTTCTCTGGTGGTGTGTTGCTGTGTTTTCTTCTGATGATGACTTTTGCTCACTTCGAGGTAGCAGATTGTGTTTGAGTTCGGGTAGTTTTGTAGACGTAGCTTGGTAGTTTGTTTGTTTGTTTGTTTTTTTGTTTTTCTTTCGTTTGTTTGTTTGGTTGTGTGTGTGTGTGTGTGTGTTTTTACCTTGCATGGCTTGACAAATACATGTACTTCGTTGAGTGTCAACCTTTCCATCATGGAACCGTGCAAGCATGAATTAAGGCGCTGTGATCAACCTGTGGATTACCCCGAAGCGTGAACCAAAGCCGGAATGGTTCCCAGTTTGAGCTTGTACAGTACTGTAGAGCTAAACCTGAAGAACTCAAATGAGTGCCACCATCCTTCGAACGAACAGGTAGTTTTGCAAACGCTTCCAGAACGCCGATTTGTTGTTTCGCGGCTTGGTTGACAGGTTGTAACGCGAATTGTGCTACTTGCTAAGGCGGATCTTCCAGCCAATGCTGCGGCTGAATTGCCTCACTTGCAATAGTGGAAATCTCTGCCTAACTTGCTATGCCGGTTATGACATGGTGAGCGGCTACTGCCAGCCTTCCGCGGCCATGATTGCCAGAGCTTCGGCTTCTTCCGCCTCGGTCGCCTCTGCCGCATCAGCCTCTTCTGCTACAATTGCTTCTGCTGCATCTGCTTCCTCTGCTACAATTGCTTCTGCTGCATCTGGACGCTGTGCTTCGAGCTGTTCCTCGGGACTTTTCAGGCAGAATTCAACTTGGACGTGTGTGGCGGAATGTGATGGGAGCCTCTTTGCAGATTCTTCAAGCGGATCATGCGTTGTGTCATGTCTGTCGCCGACGTACGCAAATTCTCTTGCTACTCCGCCATCGTGCTCGGCGAGCTGCACTGGTGGACGTTTCAAAGATGATAGCACTCGACAATGTGTTGCGAATTGCCCAGCCAACTCTTGGGCCGATCCCTCAACTAGCAGCTGTGCAGCAACCTGCTCCGCCGGGTTTGCGCACAATGCCACCTGGTCTTGCGTCAACACTTGCACTGTCGGCTATGCCGACAACTCGACTCGGTCATGCGTGACTCGTTGCCCAAGCGGCACTTTTGCTTTGAAGCCATCTCATTCTTGCGTTGCTGCGTGCCCATCTGGCTACAAAGCCTCCAACTCCACCAGCTCATGCGATGATGGCTCTTCTGGCGCTCAAGGCAATGGTGGCAGTAGCCCTGTTGCCGCAGCAGCTGGCGCCGCAGCAGCAGGAGTCGTTGTTCTGATTGCGATCGTGGTCGCGGTTGTACTTTTGCGTCGAAGGAAGCAAACCCACGGCAACCACAAGATGGAAAGCACTTCCGCTACTATCGAAATGACCAACCCGAACTTTGCTTCGAGCCACGATCCAGTCTACGATGTTGCTGGTCAAACCAAGCAAAAGAGCGCTTACCCTGCCTCGGCTGACTACGCACTGCCGCTCAAACCAAACCCCAGCGATCCCGAGTATGCCGCGGTCGGAGGATTGCCGTATTCCACGCCGTCAACTGAATACAGCCTTGCAGTGGTCTCAACATCTGCAATGCTGTCATCGCAGATAGCCACTGGCGAGCGCAAGCTGCTCGGACGAGGCGCCTTTGGAGAAGTGTTTTCCGCGAACGTGTCCATTGCCCTCATTGCTCCCCAGCATCGCCACCTGTTTGCCCCAGGCGCGCAGACGGTCGATGTCGCAGTCAAGACTCTGCAATTGGATGCCAACGTTCGAGCGGAGCAAGACTTTGTGCACGAGGCCGAGCTCTTGCGCAGGCTGAATCACACCAACATTGTCAATGTCCTCGCGGTGCTCCCAGCCGGACGAGGTCAGCCGCAAATGCTCGTTCTGGAGTATGTGCCGTATGGTAAGTTCTTGACATACAGTCGTAGTTCCAACTGGTGAAGCGGATTTTCATTGGTATTCACTTTCATGAAAACTCTACAGGTGATCTCCGCAACCTACTTCGGAAATCGGCAAAGAGCGGTGTCGTCTGGTCGCCAGACGAGTATGTGCATGTGGCCACCGGTGTTGCCGAAGGCATGGCGTACTTGGAGCAATCGCGTGTGCTTCATCGTGATTTGGCAGCACGGAATATCCTTGTTGGCGAGCATCTGGTCGCCAAGATTGCCGACTTTGGCTTATCCAGGGAGCTGAACGACAAGGACTATTACAAGTTGCAGTCGAAGCAGAAGCTGCCGATTCGCGTAAGTCGATTAATTGCCGAGGACGCTTTGGGTCGATGGTTTGTCGTTTCTTGTAGCCTTGTATTTACACTCGGGTGCATAATAGTGGATGGCGCCCGAAACACTCAACTATCGCAAGTTCTCGAGCCAATCGGATGTATTTTCGTATGGCGTTGTGCTTTGTAAGTTGGATTTGCACTTGTCGAGCAAAGGTTGAATTCCGCGACGTTGCTCACGCTTGCGTTTTGAATCAGGGGAGCTCTTTACAATGGGCCAAGCACCCTGGGCGAATGTCGAACGCGAGCAGTACCTTGTGGGTCTGGAGCGCGGCGATCGTTTGCCGCAACCTCGGGACTGTCCTGCGCATCTCTACTCGCTGATGTTGACGACCTGGGAATGGGAACCCTGCACGCCCTTCGTTTGCCGACTGCGTGCTTTTGCTTCAGCAGAGCCGTTCGCCACGCGGCACAGGTCGCGATTTGGGGGCTTTGGTGCATTGATTTGACGGTGCATTGATTTGTCGGTGCATTGATTTGTCGGTGAAGGTTTGTTGTAACAGTTGGTGTTGCTCGATGGGTGGAATCATGTTACTTGAAACTCAAGCAGACCCCGCCCCGGCTCAACTGGTGCTCAATAGGCACAACAACAATCACACCTCGAGTCATCTCGTTGTTACCGGCTCTCCATCCAGCGACTGTTCTTGCTTAACGGCAGATCGCCCACAAATCGGTTTGTGGACCAATGGATCAGCCAGGCTGCAGTTGCGCGTTCCCCCCCCCCCATTATTTGCCAATTTCCTTCCAGCCAGGTTGTTCAACAAGTGACTCGTGTAGCACGTTGAAGTGCCCCGATGACTTTCTATGGTTCTCCCCATTCCTCTACATTCGATACTTCGATACGGTGGATGCCCAAATATGGTCTGTTTTGACTTCGTCACTCTTTTTTTATTTTTTTTATTTTCAACCCCAAAACACACTAACAACAATGGGCAAGTTCTGTCCTAACTGCGGCAAGGCTGCCGACTCTGGAAAGTGAGTGCTGCGGCAATTTTCGGTTTTTGGCTTTGCTTTGACATTCGCTTTCACCCGCTTCAGGCGAGCAAGAATGAAGGAAGGCAAACAACAAAGAAACCAAAAGAAACCAAAAAAAAAAAAAAAAAAAAAAAAGCCATTATTCTGGTTGATCTATGGGGGCTGCTGCGGTTTGTGGAAATGCCGCCCAGCGCTGTGCCAGTGCCATGGAGACGCATGGAGACGCGTGTTTCGCTGCTGCGCCTGCGCACTCGAAGCACGCGCGTGGAAGGCGAGTTTGGAGCGCAAACGAGGAACAAAGGAACAAGCACAGTTTCAAAATGGAATGAACACACTTTTTTGTTATGGTTTTTGAAAAAAAAAAAAAAAAAACAGCGCCCACCGCTGCTCGAACTGTGTGTCACCCTCTCCACTTCTTGTGCTTTGTTGCTTCGCCTTGATCAACGGTGGTGGGCAAGGGGGGCACAGCGCGTCGTGCTCCTTGACGCATTGCCCTGCGCGCAACCTCAACTCAGGGCACAGCGCGTCGTGCTCCTTGACGCATTGCCCTGCGCGCAACCTCAACTCAAGCGAAAACACGGCAAAGAACAACAACTAGGGGTTTTGGTTTTGATTTTTATTTTCTTTTTTTTTTCTTTTTTTTCTTTTTTTTTTTTTTTTTTTTTTTTGTTTTTTCAACTGTTCTTTACTTTTTGAATTCAACCGAAAGTCGAAAACTTTATTGAATCCATGATTTTGTGATTGAATGAAAAAAAAAAAAACTTACACTCAAATGTTGCTGATTTTGTTGTTGCTTTTGTTTCTGGTGAAAATAGGTTCTGCGGCGAGTGCGGTGCTGCCATCGATGGAGGCGCTGCTTCCCCTAGCGGCTCGTCTGCTCAAGCGGTCGCCAAAGTTAGCGTGACCACCGAGGCCAAGGTCGAGGGCGGTGATGATGTATGTAGAGCAGCAACGAGGGTTGTGGCATTTGTGTGTGTGTGAGTGTGTGTGCAAGGTTTTCTCATCTGACTCTTGCTGCTCGCTTTGTCGACTTTGTAGATCATTTGGGAAGGCGAGACCTGGCCCAAGGGCTGCCTCTCGCCCATGTGCTGCTCTGCTAGTCAGTGAAATCAGTTGATGCCATGCGATTGCTTGTGTTTGGCAGCTATGTGCCCACGAATTGTTCAACTGACTTTCGTCGCCTATTTTTTTTTTTTTTTGAACCAACAGCCCACTGGAAGATCTCCCGCAAGCGCATCGATATCACCCGTGGCTGCTGCGGCTCCACCATGGACACCACTGACTTCCGTCGTGTCACTGACATGAACTTTAGCCGCAGCATTCTCCAGATGTGCCTGAACCGCGGCACCATTAGTAAGCTCACTCGAAAAACCACTTCTCTCGCCGAAAACCCCAGCCACCCACTCTTCTGTGAAACACACATCTGACTGTTTCGTGTGACTTTTTTGCGTTCAAACAGCCATCTTCAGCTCAGACGCCACCGACCCCGAGTTGAAGCTGACCACCTGGCGCATGAAGGCCCTTTACCCCAAGCTCCGTGACGCCTGGGGCAAGGCTCGCATTGCCACTTCTGTCGATGTGCCCGACCACCATTAATAAATAAAAAGAAAAAAAAAAAGGCCGAGCTACCTTGGCTTTTGCTCGTTCGTTTTTGAATATCCCGTTTTTTTCGTTTTGTCTTGAAGCCTGTTATGCCCACCCTTCTTTCCACCATTAATTAACATTTTGCTGGAAAACGCGAGTGTTCAAGTCTGGGTGATGCTTTTTTTTTTTCTTTTTTTTTTTTTTTTTTTTTTTTTGGTGAACATCAAACAAGAATTCAGAACCAGGGCTAGATGCCTGGATCGGAAGGCTCTCGACTGGATGACACAACAGCAGATTGTTGTGACTGGTGCTGGCCTTGGCTTTGTCGCTGTCGCAACCAGCCGACCGTATCGGAAAAGGCGGTCGAAGGCTTGGCTGCTGGGGCGTCGCCCAATCGAGACGAGCTCGATGCGAATGAGCTGGAATTGCCAAGTCTCGCACGTGTGCCCGTTGTCAGCCCTTTCGCCTGCTCGCGTGCACTTGCAAAGGTGCCTGTACTGTCCCACTGCGGATTTGCGCGACCTCTGCATTTGTGTTTTGTTCAAGGCAACGAGGTAAGTCAAACCATTCAACAAAAACCCTTAGCAACTCTGCTGACCCCATACCTTCGACGCTCAATGAACTTGACCACGGCAATGGCCACGATGAGAACAACTGTTGCAATGCCAACTATGAGTTGCATCCGGGAAAGGTCTCTTCGCCGGGAGAGAGTCGGTGACTTTGGTGGCGCGGCGCTTTTCGGAAGCACAAAGTCTCCGGCACCTTGTTGGTCGAGTGCAGCTGGTGTGCAGTCTAGATGTTGGCAGTACGCATTGACTTGATTTGCTGTTGGGGTGAAGCAACAAACAACACGATCAGATCAGAAACCAGAGTTGTCTGCCTCGCTCTGCTGGCCGCAAATACAAGACCCAAAAAAGCGCTTGCAAAACATACTCAATGCAGATCCAGAAAGCTCAGAGGATAGACAGCTCCGGAAGAGCGATCCGCACTTAAAGTGGAGATGGTGGATGCTCGAGTTGCTGCAATCTGGTTTCTGGCCAATGGACTGTGTGTAGCAACCGAGCACGTCGCAGAAATCCGCCAGGCATACTGGTTGTGACTAGTTTGTCGAATCCATTCACACAACCAATTGCGTGAGCGTTATTGCGACGCAACGACAACGCCCAAAAGTTCCCAATTCCGATAGTTGGAACATTTTCCAGCTGTTCCGCCCCATCATCTTCTCTTGGTTTTGGACAGCTCAGACGAGCTCCTTTGTAGCTTTTTTGCTCAATTTGTTTGCATTTTGCTCAGAATCGACTGTTTGGCAGCTTCACCTGAATTTCGAGGTCGCGGTGGCGATGGTCAAAGTGGTCGTCCAGGTGCTCGGCAGTGTCAAAGCCCTTGCCGCAAACCAGGCATTGATGCTTTGAGAAGGACGTCATGCGACGTTTGTGCTGCGAGACAAAGTGCACATCGCGCAGAGGGTGCAGCGGGCAGCTTGGCGGCCAGTCGAACAAGTCAGTCCTGCTGCCAACAAGCTGAAATTTTCAGCGAGACAGGGGGGGGAGGTATCAAAGTGAGTCATAAGAACGTTCTCTGCAATGTTGATTTTGGAGCAAGCCGAGGCGGGGGGGGGGAATGGAATGGAAACGTAACTCGTTCTAGGGAAGCGCGAGCGAGGCGCGATCCGTCATGCGAACACGGCTTGGCGGCAGTCAGCGATGCAAGACTGAGCAGAGTTGCTGGTATGAGTAACAAGAGGCAACATCTGCGAATGCTGGCGGTGGTGGATGGGGTTGGACGCCCCGTCATCATCTTCGCAGTCGGATTCGCAGAGAGAGAGGACTGGCATCAGTCCATTCATAGATCCAGTCATGGCAATACATTGGAATCAACAAGGATGAACAGAGAAATGAAAAGCGCAAAACGAGCATGAAGAACACAATGGATTGGAAACAACATTCAAGAGGCAACAAAGAGGAGAATCAAGAAATGTCGCGTCGCTTTGGTGGGCGGTGCTTGGAATTGCGCACTAGTGTCTGAGCAAGCCACTCCATGGCCGGTCGTATTCCCTCGCCAGTAACGGCAGAAACGGGCTCGACCTTGCACGCACGAGGACCAATTCGGCGAGCGCTCTGGTTGAACACTTCCTTCACCTGCACTACACTCAGACACCCGTCTCTATCCTGCTTGTTTGCGAGCACTAGAATGGGCACGTTTTCCAGATTGGAGTCGCCCACGAGTTGATCTGTGGCGAGTCACACACGGGAGGCAAGTTAGAGAGAGAGTACAAATGCAGATGTCTTCTCCCCCTGTCGGACCGCTTTTTTCGTATCGCTAGTTCAAAACCAGGCTGGCGACACATACCAAAAGCCTCCTGTGATTGCCGTATCCGATCGGGATCACTTGAATCCACAACATAAACGACGCCGTGAGCCTCTTCGTAGTACTTGTTCCACAACGACTGCAGTGACGTTTGTCCTCCCAGGTCCCAGAAGATGATTCGATTCTTGTCTGCTATATCCACCTTGGCGACTTGTTTTTTTGTTTGCGGGTTGACATTCATTTTGGCAGTGGGTGAGAGTGAGACGAATCTGCACGTTCGTTTTCTCGCTTTTCGCTTGTTTTGCTTTTTACCATTGAGACCAACAGTGGTTGTAATCTTGTTCATGGGGATGCCTGCGTATCCAGGATTGTACAATTGCTTTGTCCGCTCGAGCAGCGTCTGTCACACAACGTAGCAATGACCACGTCCGCAGCACAAAAGCATTGAGCCTTTTCGTTCTGCGCTCACTCTGACCGACTCACTCGCTGAGCACAGTTCCTCGCGTCATTCAATCCAAGATGCTCCAAGCATCCTATTCCAGTCAAATGGGACGTGTGCCGGGGTGGGGGTGGGGGAAGGAGCGTCTCACAACGTCGTCCGCTTACTGTTTTGCCTGCGTTGTCGAGCCCCAGGATGAGCACGTAGTACTCGTCCTTCTGGAGCATGTACTTGACAAGCCCAGATAATAGTGCGTACATTTGCGTGGATGACAAGTGGAGACGCAACGGACGAAGAGAGGGGGAAACGGTGGATTGGTGACGAGTGCAACAGCAAGGACGAAGAGTGAGCAGTGGATTGGATTAGGACGGGTGATGATGTGGGGATTTTTGTTGTTCGTCTCATCAGATTGCAGATTGGGTGGGGTCTGTGCTTTGGATGGTACTTTGGTACTGATTGGAAACAGCTGAAAGTTTGGAGCTGTCAAAAAAACGACTCGTTCTTTCTTTTCCCCCCCCCCTGCCAGTCAAATCACCCCAAATTTCTCTTGTAATGATACTTTGTTTGTGCATCATCTACATCATCTACATCATCTACATCAATGTCTCAATCCATTTCGATGAGGGTGCATTGCTTCACTCTTTTTTTTTTTTTCTCTCTCTGTTTTTTTTTTTTTTTGTAAGTTTCTTCTCTCTTGCCTCATTGCTTTTTGGTCGCACTGCCTCTGAGACCCACCAACTACGAGCAGTGTCAATGGCACTCCATGTGGCTTCGGAAGCAAACTGAAGAGACGGGGCACGTCGGAACTGGGAGGCACGGGGAAGCGAGCGAAGGGAAGTGGGGGAAACAGGCTGTTCAACGTGGACCTCGCCGTGCTGTTGCTTGGTGCCCCCTTCTCATCCTCGCTGCGAACTGCGACACAACCGCGCTCTCTTCTCTGGCAGCAATGCAAGCAAGACGAGAGGTCTCTTGTGGAGCGGGAGACAGTCAGTCAGAGGAGAACAGAAGAATCCCAATGGCCGACACACACACACGAGGACCCATCAGCGCGTTTTCGTCCCCTCGTTGATTGCCTTTGCGCTCCTGACCATCCCCGGAATGGAGAATGGGATGGTATCCAAGTGTGCATTTTGCCATCATCATCATCAGTCATCATCACCATCGTCGTTGTCGGGATTCGGAAGCAGAGAGAAAGACCAAACATCATAATAATAGAACGAAAAAAAGCCTTTTTTTTTTTTTTTTTTTTTTTTTGATTCCGTTTTGGCATCGGTGCTGTTTTCTGCCCTTGCAGTTTGCGTTTTGCTGCAGTGTGAAGCGTGGTTCTACTGTGATGCTTGTGTGATGCTTTAGTGCGTGTAAGTGGGACTGAAGCACGGCACTGCAGCTGCGAATCAACAGCAAACGGCGAGGTGAACGAGCGACGTGAAACCAGGAACAAAAACCGGTTGGGAAAAAAAAAAATATCAAAAAAAAAAAAAGGACATTCACAAGCCACAGCCACAAACAACGCCTGAACAGCGGGGGGGGGAAGGGGAGGTGGTGAGAGATGGGCGGAGGAAGGGTGTGTCGAGCGGAAGAAGGTCAAGAGAGGGGAAAGGAGAGGACAGGAGAGGAACGGAGAGAGAGAGAGCGAGGCCTCTGCTCGTCTCGGTTGCGAAAATAGAGGGTTGTTGTGGAGACTTTGTTCAATGTTTTTGTTTTGGTTGATTTTTTGGTGTTTTGGTCGTTTTTCAGTACTCAACGTCTGAGTATGATTGAAAATGGTTGGATTGGTGAAATACTGTCACCCCTCCTTTATCTTCTCTCTCTGATCATGGATGTTGTTGTTGAGCACCCAACATTCGGCTGTTGAGAAGCGAACGCTCACTTTCTGAGTTTTCGTGTTGTCCTCCTGCTCTCTTCGCTTGCCTTTGGTCACGCATTTGCTAGTTAACTCACTTTGGTTTGCTATTGGTTTTTTGGCCTATTTTGACAGATTTTGCGTTTTGCTCTTTTGGTCGAGTTCGCATTCTCGTTCCAATTCTCCAATTGCTTGCGTCTTAGCCACCTTCCTTCAAGAAAGCAAGACCATCAGAACAGAAAACACACACACACACACACATACACAAAAGCTCCCTTTTTCTCTTGTGGCTGTTGTTGTTGTTGTTTTCTTTCCATCTCTATTGTTCGAACGGTCTGCGTCGTGATTCTTGATTGTTTTCGGACTTTCCCCCCTTCCAACAAAAGGCGCTGCCTGCTTCCTACCCGGCTGTGAATGACCCCACGCAACTCGTGTGAGTTGGCCCTCTTCTATATTTCCGCGACACGCGAGAACGGGTAACTCGAATCCTTTTCTAGCCTCGGTGTTTTTTTTTTTAAACCTTCGATTTTCCTTTTCATTCTCAATCTCTTCCTTCTTTCCCTTTCATTCATTCTTTTGTTTCTTTTGTTTCCTGTTAACTGTTTTTTCTCTTCTTCCCCATTCTTTTGATTCCCCCATTGTCGATTTGACTTGGTGAATCACTTTTCTCTCTTTTTTTTTTCACGTTAGACTGCTCTCTTCTCGTTTACCCTTTTCTCTCTTTTTTTTTTTCACGTTAGACTGCTCTCTTCTCGTTTACCCTTTTTTTTTTTCATTTTACCTACCAAATCCTACCCTATACCCGACGTTTCCACCATGGTCAAGGAAGCGAAAATCCCCAACCCGCCGAGCTACATTGAGTTTGCGCACATGCGCTTCCTCATCATGGACGCTCCCAGCGACTCCAACCTGCCCGCCTATATTACCGAGCTGAAAAAGCACGAGGTTTCGGATGTTGTGCGCGTGTGCGATCCCACCTACAACACGGAGCCGCTCACCCGCAACGACATTACCGTCCACGACTGGCCGTTTGTCGACGGTGAAGCCCCGCCGAGCACAGTCACCGACAATTGGCTGAACCTGGTCAACCAGCGCATGTCTCCTGCCGTCCAGAAGGAGGGCAAGCATCCTTGTATTGCCGTGCACTGCGTTGCGGGCCTTGGGCGGTGAGTGCCGACTTTTGTGTTTTTTGTTTTGGATGTGCCCCTTCTTCTTTTATTTTTCCAAACATTTGAACTGCAAATTCTCACCATCTCCTCTTTTCCAACTCTGCTTTTCGGGTTGCCTTGCATTAGAGCACCGGTGCTTGTCGCGATCGCCCTCATTGAAGCAGGCTACGAGGCCGAGGACGCGATCGAGCTTGTTCGCTCCAAGCGGAAGGGCGCCATCAACAACAAGCAACTCTTGTTCCTCCAAAAGTATAAGCGACGAAGCAAGACGCCTGGCAAGTGCATCATCTCTTGACTGAATTTGCCGGCTCATGCAGACAAGTTGGGTTGCACCAATTTTAATTTGATTATTTTTCAATGCAATAGCGATCATTCGTGACACCACGACGAAAATTATTGTAGCCATGACCATCAAAACATCTCTTTTGGAGAGGGCGAGTCCGTAAAATGCTGGCCTTTTAGTCTTTACATGAACATGTCCCCGTATCCTGGAGGAGGAAGGTGGTCTGGATCGGGACTGGGCAAACAAGATAAAGTCGAGCATGAGCACGGGAAGGTGAGGAGAAGAGAGAGCAGAACAACCAAACCACTTACTCGGAGCGAGGTCCGCGTTGCGCCGGGCGGTAACCGCTCGGTCGCACGCCACCTGGCCAGCCGTTGCCAGGTCCAACAGGCCCTACAATTGGATCAAAACGAGCTCCAGGTGGCACGGCACCGGGAGGGAGAAACCCTGGCGCGGGGCGCACGCCTGGAGGGGGCTGTCCGAAGCGGCGATCAAAGATGGGATGGGACGGATCCATGATCGTACGGGTAATATCTGCAGTCAAT
The DNA here is from genome assembly GCF_000151315.2 of Capsaspora owczarzaki ATCC 30864. Classification (NCBI taxonomy): domain Eukaryota; class Filasterea; order Ministeriida; family Capsasporidae; genus Capsaspora; species Capsaspora owczarzaki. Next base: position 305,352 of record NW_011887302.1, on the reverse strand, counting down.
CCGAAGAGCAATTCCGAAACAAAGCATCATGCGGTACCATGAGCGCCACAAAAATGTGAAATTCAAATTGTTTGAGCAATCCGTACGTAGGAGAATAAACAGGCCGACGATCGCCCTCTCCAACAGACAAAGGATCGTACGGGTAATATCTGCAGTCAATCCGAAGAGCAATTCCGAAACAAAGCATCATGCGGTACCATGAGCGCCACAAAAATGTATGAGCAATCGGTACGTAGGGGAATAAACAGGCCTGAGTGGGAAACGCAATCGGCATTCAATCAACAGGAGCAAACCAAGAGTTACACCAATCGATCAATGAATCAAGAGAATCAAGAAAAGCAATACAAACAACCAAACGTGCCGTACCCGCCTCTTGTTGGCATCCGCAAAGGATCTGATAGGTTGGAACTGGCGGAAGGAGATCGCGATGCTGCAGTAGAAGCTGCATTTGATGAGGAAGGCGCTGGTGGACTGCCAAGGCAAAAAACACAGGTGAGAAATGAAGCCCAGGTTTCCGAGCAAAAGATCTGCGTTGTTTTTGTTCGGCCTTACTCTGTGGCAGGTGTGTGCTTGCATCGGAGAGAACGAGCAACATTGTCCACCGTTCGCTTGATGACAGGCATCAAAGTGGAAGCAGTGGAAATGTCCAATCCAGAAACGTCAATCTCATCTGAAACGGTGCTCGAATCTGCCGCCAAACGAACAAGCAGGAGACAACAACAATGTTCCATAGTGAGAGTACAGCTTGCTTGTATAGCTCCATAGTGAGTGGGATTCTAGCTCGCAAGCAACCCAATTTCGCGAGTCTGCAATGCTAATCTGCTCAGAACGCCAAAATGACCAATTCCGACGGTCTCACAGCGACGCAAATTCCTCACTACACCATCCCATCCTTCACAATAAGGATGATGATGAAGCTGATACAAGATCGACCTACCAGCCGGAGCAACAATGTGGACGAGCAGCCGACTCGCGACGACGAGTGCTTTGAGCTCAAAGACGGCGTTTGTGAGTGCGCCAAAGCAGTAGCGCACGACGTAAATGTCTGCGTTTGCATCATCTGTCGCATTGGACGAAGTGCTCGCGTTCCAGTTGGGAGGAAGTGCGCCGGAGATGCTCAGCGAGGCTGATGACGCGGTCGACGAGGCAACGTTCGAGCTCGCGTCAGCGCCATCGCCATCGCCGGACGCTCTGGCAGCAGGAGTATTAGCAGAAGAAGAGACAACGACAAAGCCCTGAGAGAGCAGCGCGCAATGCACGGCGACGAGTGCTGCGTCGTGACGACTGCGCGCGCCGCTCTCCGACAACTGCTGCTGCACGAGCGCTGAATCCATATCGCTCAAAAAAAAAAAAAATAACTTGGATTGAAAAGACTGCGCTCGCTTTGAAAATGAAAATGATGTGTGGTGAGAAGTTACTCAGTTCGAAAGCAAAGCAAAAGCAAAATGCCAGTTTCACCAAGCCTCAGGGTCCCAGTTCAGCAGCTACACCAAAGGCGACAAAGGCAAGAAGGCATAGGGCTCAAATCCCGAGTTACTTGGACATCTTGGCAACAATCTCATCACGATCGCTGGCAAACTTTTCGTAGATTGGGTGCGACTTGGTCACGGCGGCGTCAGTGAACTTGAGCAGCTTGTCCATTTGCTCCAGGGCCTCGGTCCACTTGGACTGGAGCTCAAACATTTCAATGTAGTCGCGCTGGGTAATCATCCACTCCTGGATGGCGCGCTGGCGGTGCCAAATCTCGAGCGAGCGTTCGTACTGAGGACCCGCCTTGCTCCACTGTGCCGTGTTGCGATACAGCAGAGCAAGGTTGTGATAGACTTGCGCCACGTCCTGGAAACAAAGGAAGGTGAGATAGAGAAGAGGAGGAGAGAAGAAGCAAGTGAGTGAGTGTTGCTTCAATACACCCCCCCAAAAAAAAACAAAAACTGCAAAAAAGCTGTCAAACTTACACGGTGCTCTTTGCCAAGCAGCTTGACGCGCGTGACGAGCGCAGAGAGGTACAGGGCCTCCGCCTCCTGGTGCTTGTCCAACGGGCACTTGTACAAGCCAAGGTTGAGGCGACCCAGTGCCGTGTGCAGATCGTCCGGGCCGTACATGGCCGTCAGAATTTCCAACGCCTCCTTGCCATACCCTTCCGCTGTCTGTGATAGGTGGCGAGAGGGGGAGACGGAATGACGAGGTGAGCGAACAAATTTCTAGAATGATGCTTGTTTGTTCGTTCGAGACAAAAGCTCAGAGTGTTCTTACGGTGTACAATCCAAGCTGGAAGCAAAGCATGCCTGAGCGTTGCAGGAACTACCAAAGAGAAACCAAAGCCATTTGCACACAACACACAAACAACACAAAGCAGCGCGGTGAGTAAAGACGATTCAGTATGTACGATCGCCAATTCAGCGTTTGGGCCTCGTTGGTTTCCCCCGCTTGAAAAACCAAACCACCCCAAAAAGTCTCAGAGTAAGTAATTCTCAGACAAGATTTTCACAGCCTAACCTTGACGTATGCATCGCTGTTACGTCCAACTTCGCTGATCGTTCGCGCAGCCTCTTCCGCAATGACTGGCGGCAGTTCGTCAAACCGCTGCGCCTCGACGAGCTCCTGCAGCTTGCTCATGTACTTTTGCTGCTCGGGCGAGACTGGGACGGACGACGGGCAAACGCCGCCTTCGTGAGAGTGGCCGTGGCCCGAGGAGGAGCCCGACGCAGACCCCGAGTGCGAGTGGCCATGGCCGCCGTCGTGGCTGTGACCATGCCCGCCGTCGTGGCTGTGGCCGTGGTTGTCGTGGCTGTGGCCGTGGCTGTCGTGGCCGCCGTCGTGGCTGTGGCCGTGGCCGTGGCTGCTGCTGGCTCCAGACGAGTGCGAATGGCCGTGTCCGCCGTGGTGGCTCAGCTCAGAGTCGCCGCCGTGCGAGTGGCCATGTCCTGCTCCGGATCCATGGTGCTGCGATGACGAGCAGCGTCCGCCGTCGTGCGAGTGGCCGTGGTGCGACATTGTGGGGAAAGCGTATGAGAAAGACTGAGAACAATCCAAGTTACTGAGAAAACCGTAAACAAACACAAGGAAAAGGAAAAGGGGAAAAAAGGAAGGTCGTTCTGACTGAGAGTACATCTGTGCTCGACTCTGGCTCTGAATCTCCAATCTCAGTCCCTCTCAGTATCGGGGAAGTGCTGTTTTATGCTTCAGTTTGACCATCCTCTCGCTGCACCATTCCTCTGCGCTGTGTGGCGGCATCACGACATGGCAACCTGTCTAGTTTTTTTGCCTTCCTTTGCATGATCAGCGGGGGAAAGTCGAACGCAGCAAGTAAAATTCAAAAGCGAAACGAAACGACCGAAACGACCAAATCTGGCTGCTCAGTCTCAGTCTTTTAGTCTTTTAGTCTCTTTCGGGTTTTCAGTTCTCAGTCACTTGCCGAGTTTACTTGAATCACAATGAGTGGACTTCGCAGGAGTGCTCGTTCGACTGCTGGGCAGCACTCATCCCAATCTCAATCCCAATCCCAATCTCAATCCCAATCACAAGCTGCATCCGCCATCCAAGTGCGGCAGTCGACGCGCACCATCACCGTCACTGGTCGCCAGCGCGAACCAGAGCCGCGCTCTCACCCGCCTCACCACCACCACCATCAGCATCAGCTGCCAGAGTCGCACTGGCACAACTGGTCGCCGCGCTCCTCACCCGCAGCAGCCAGCTCTGCGACCAAGCCAAGCCCCGCCGCCGCCACCACCACCACGACGACAACGACGACGACGCCTGCCAAGCTCGCCAGCATTGAACTCGTGGCTTCGCTACGACGCACTCCCGACATCCAAGTGCGCGCCCGGCCAACGCGCCAGCTCGACTTCCGAGTCCACAATCCACAAACGAGCACCGACAAGCAAACCCAGCAACATCCTCATCCTCATCATCATCATCATCAGGACGATGACCATGACAAGAATGATGGCGAGGTGGATGGCGAGGATGACGACGAGCAGGACGACCCGCTCCATGACGAACAAGACGAGGACGACGAGGATAGCATCGATGCACCAGGCCAGATACCGTCAATGGCATCGGAGCTTGGTCACTCCAAAGTCGTGGCAGCGTGGCCTGCCCCGGGTTATGGCAATTATTCACCTGGTAACCTCGTAATGTTTGAGAAAGCGATTGTTTCGTGTGAATCTCAGATTCTGAGATACGCAGTGATTTGACGCTTGCATGGGAGAATCTCACTGTCGTGGATACTGTGCTTACGTGCTTTTTTTGTACTTCCGCTCCAGCCGTGGGACGAACGTTCGCGCTCAAGGCTGCCAACAGACTGATCAACTTGCATTCCTATGATAACGCCGAAGATGCGTCGCTGTATAGCTTGCTTCGATCCTGGGTCCGCAACAATCCGACCTACGACGATGAGCAGCTAGGCGCGATTCCAAGGGTAAGCAAGCTCACGGTTTGTCCACAATCTTGTTGGCTTGCTAACCGAGAGTCCTTGCTTAAAATCGTACTTTTTCGTGCCCTTGCTTGGTATTGCTGCGCCTTCTTCTTCATCATCATCATCATCTTTTTCTTTTTCTTGTGCATCAGATGGAGCCTCTTGGCTTTCCTCCGCCAGACCCTGCTTCCAACGATGCGTCGCCAGCCAACAACAACGACGACGAAACTCCTCGCCTGTCTCCCGAAAAAATTGAGGCAAAGCTTGCCGCCAAACGCCCTATTTCTCAGAAGGAAATTATGGACGAGTATGCTCAGCGCTGGAAGGCCGCCAGAAACAAGTAAGCTCGATGACTTTACTGCGCAACTTGGATTATTGCCAGTCAGAGCCGCCTGCTAACGGTTTTTTCCCTTGTTGTTGTAGGATGATGGGTGATTACAAGAAGCGATACCGACGATTTTCACGGAGTATTCAGGCGATTCGGCAAACACCGGACTCCAAGATTGAACCTATGTTGTTGCTGAAACGCGTATTTTGATGCAGTATTGTTGGCGCTACGCATGCATAACCAAAATCGAAGAGAAAGAGGTGGCAGTGACACCAAAATGTTGATTCATAAATGAAAAACAATGAACTTAACATGTATTACAAAAAGAAAACATCAAGCAAGCTCACACAGCTTTAGAACAAAAGTGTATGGATTGCGGAAACAATGGGGATAGGGGATGGGAATTGAATCCGCACTCTGTCGTTGGAATAGCAAGCAGCTCGAGCTCTTTTACAGCCCACGTTTGTTGGCGCGCTTAGATCTTGTTGAAGGCAGCAACGTCGACGGACTGGACGTGGTCCTCGAACTCGGTGATCTTCTCCTCAAGAATGTCAGTGCCGACCTTGTCGTCCTCGACGACGCAGTTGATCTGGAGCTTCTTGATGCCGTAGCCGATGGGGATGAGCTTGGCCTGGCCCCAAACAAGGCCGTCCATCTCGATGGTGCGGACAAGGCGCTCAATCTCAACCATGTCGGTCTCGTCGTCCCAGGGCTTGATGTCGAGCAGAATGCTGGACTTGGCAATCAGGACGGGCTTGTTGCCCTTCTTGGCCTGGTACTCGGCAACGCGAGCCTCCTTGATCTTCTTGGTCTCCTCGTCTTCCTCCTCGTCGTCGCCGAACAGGTCAATGTCGTCGTCCTCCTCAGCGGCAGCCTTCTCCTCAGCCTTGGCGGGGGCAGCAGCGGGGGCAGCAGCAGCAGCGGCGGGGGCAGGGGTGGAGCCGAGGCTCTTGACGAGCTGCTCGAGCTTGGCGAGGCGCTCCTTGAAGGCAGCGTTCTCCTTCTCGAGGGCGGCGACGCGCTTCTCGAGTGCGCCGTCGTGGCTGGCAGCAGCGGCAGCCGAGGTCGAGGCGCCAGTGCAGGCGGGAGCCTGGGCGGCGGTAATGTGGCCCTAGCGATGGAAAGGCAAGGAAAGAAGACAAGGAAAAGAGGTCAACTGAGTGAGAGCGAGCCACGAGAGAGTGATGTAGTTGGTGTTGCTGTTGTAATGATTAGATGGGAATGAGGATCAAGCTCACTGTCGCCCACTAAGAACAAACTGATCGAAAAAGCGAGAAAAGAAAAAAAAAAAAAAAAAAAAGGACATCGCTTTTTTGTTTGAACGGACTGTTTGAATGGAAGGGGGGGGGGAGCAGCGATCAACCGACAGAGACGCAGATCAACACAGAGAAGGACAAATCTCACTGGCACACTGCGCACGACGCTCAACGCACACACGAGCAACGCAACGACAGCGCAAAGTAAAATGAAAGAAGAAGAAGAGAGCCATGTGCTTTCTCCTTTTTTTTTTTTTTTTTTTTTTTTGCTTCTTCTATTCTTCTGTCTCTTCCACCCTTTGAAGGCGGAAATATCAGTTGCAGTTATAGTCGTAGTTCAATAGTTAAAGGAGGACGTACAAGGCGTTGCTCGACAAACTCGTAGCGAGCCTGGTCGAACCAGACAGTCTCAGTCTTAAGCTGGGCAGCCATTGTGAAGTGTGTTTTGTGCTTTGAGAGAATATCAAAGAGTGAGCCAACATGAACATTCAATGCACGGATTTGGACAATCAGAGCGAACGAGAATCTGAGATCCTCACAAACAAAAGTCGGCTGGAATACCTTGGATGGAATCGTCAGGTCAAAACGCCAGGACGAGCAGCGAATGGAATCAAACTCAGATTGAGAAATCGCAAAGCACTTCATTGGAACGAAACAAACAAACAAAAAAAACCGGCAGCAAGAAACAACACCAAAAACAACCAAGCAGCAACAAGAATCTCTCTCTACACACAAGGGGGACAAAACTGGTACAACCAACGCTACGGCAGCAGCGACTAGTAGATTTGAGCATAGTTAACGGGCTGCTCGCCACCTTCCGAGTGCGGCTCGGACTCGGAACTCATGACCGGGTTGTGAACGGTGCTCGAGTACGTCGCGTCCGACGCATTGGTAGGAGGAGCGCGCAGCTCGTCGTATGCGCCACCAGAGCCGGCGGATCGCGTGGGAGTCGCGTATGCGCCACTCGAGCTGGCAGTTGGTGTGGGAGTCGCGTATGCGTCACTAGAGCTGGCCGTTGGAGCAGGAGTCGCGTACGCCGTGTTCAGGGACTGGTACTGGGGCTCAGCGCTGGGATATGGCGCAAGTGACGCGTAATGGCTCGAGGGCTTCTCGTCGGAAACACCGACGAGTCTGTCATACCCAGCTCGAGCCTCGTCCATGGACTCGTACTCGACATGGTTGCCGGGCGAGTAGGCAGGCAGCGAGTCCGGATGCGAGGCGCTGGATGCAGAGTTTCGGACGAGGCTGGCGACGGGGAGCATTGCGATCGTGCTCGTTTCGCGCTGGACGGCCTTAACACGGTTGTCACGACGGCGACGGCGGCGCATCGCGACCGCCACGAGAATCAGCAAAATCAAGAGCACAACTGCCACAGCGACGCCTGCTGCCAGCGGAATAATCGACCCACTCGAACCGGACGAAGAGCTGCCAGACTCGGAGGGATTCACGTGTGTTGCAGATGAGACTTCTGGAGTAGCAGAGGAGACGGCTGGGGTCACAGACGAGATCTGGGGTGTCGCAGATGAGACTTCTGGAGTGGCCGAGGAGACTTCTAGAGTGGCCGAGGAGACTTCTGGAGTGGCCGAGGAGACTTTTGGAGTGGCAGAGGAGGCTTCTGGTGTTGCAGAGGAGACTTCTGGGGTCGCAGAGGAGACTTCTGGGGTCGCAGAGGAGACTTCTGGGGTCGCAGAGGAAATTTCAGGTGTGGCAGATGACACTGCTACCAACGAAGTCTCTGACGCGAGAGAGGCGGCAGAGGCAGAGGCGGCAGAGACCTCAGAAGCAACCGAGGCAGAGGCGATTGAGGCGACTGATGCGGATTTAGTTGATGCGACCGAAGCATCTGAGGCAGCCGATGCTGATTGAGTGGACGCGATTGAAGCGAGGGAGGCAGACGCTTTGGATGCAGACGAAGCTGAAACAACTGAAGCAGTAGAGGCAACGGAAGCAACGCTGACAGACGCCTGAGAAGCAGCCGAGCTGGAGTAGGATGGCGAACACTCGGGCATGGCATTGCACACGAACGAATTGAAGGGAGAGCTCGCGCAACTCGTGCAGTAGGTTGAGATGACGTCGACCGCAGTGTATGTTCCAGAGGTACCAATGGAATTGAACTTTGGCAGCGGATACTGTAGCGCGCTAGATCCAGAGCCCGAGAACAGAATATCAGTCTGATCACTGGCTCTAGTATTTCCGGAAAAAGTGCTGCGAACAACACCAACGATTGCACTAGCTCCAAGATGGAGCGCACCAGAATTCCCGCTTGTGGATCCCGAATACTGGTTCATGACAATGCACTGTGAGCCTTAAAACCAGAAGATGACGGATTCGAGCGGTTTGAAAGGTAAACTTACCACATTATTTGTAAAGTTGCATCTGGAAAAATACGAAATTGACGTTCCTAAACGAATGATACCCGAACTTCCGGTAATGTAGTTTCCCAAGAAAAGCGTGTCCCAAAAGGCACCTCTCGATGAGGTGCTGTCAGGGAAAAAGACGGCAGCTCCAGAACTGGCATAGTTTCCGCTGAACGTCGACGATTGAGAGTACAAGGAAGCACCATTATTTCCGTAAACAGCACCTCCAGAATTGGCATTGTTTCCGCTGAACGTCGAGGATTGGAAGGACAAGGAAACACTAGAAGCTGCGTAAACGGCACCACCAGCACCCGAGCTACTCGATGTTATATCAAACGCAAATTGGTGAGCGCCAATCAGGTCACAATTCCAATGCCACACTTACGCTGAGTTGGAAGAGAAAGTGCATCGATCGCAACTCAGAGATGAGGCGGCGCCAGACAGCCCCAGATTGATGGCACCACCGTTATTAGCCGAACTGGAGAGAAAGCGCAATCGTGAGTACCTTGCGTTGGTGCAAAAGCGGATAGTGCCTTGAATAGTCACTTACGATGAGCAGGACGTAAATGTTGCATTTGACATGACAAAGCTCACGGCCCCGTTCGAAGTTTGAGTGATGGCGCCGCCGGCATTAGTTGCCGAGCAGGATGTGAATTGCGTATTGCTGATGGAGATGGTGTTGCCACTTGTACCGCCATGGGTTATCGCCCCGCCGCTTCCGCTGGTCGCCGTGCACGAGATAAACGCAGACGAATCAATGGACAAATTGACTTTAGTGGTTGCTCCAACAAAAATGGCGCCGCCTGTCACACTCGTTGCAGTGCAACTTTGGAAGATAGTGCCGACGATCGAAGCGGATATGGTCGATCCGGTGGCAGTATTCGAAAACGCGATCGCACCTCCACCCGTGCTTGACCTACGATGCAATTCGATGAGTAAGCGTACCAGCAGAGAAAGATTCAGATTCTCAGAAGAAATGACTCACGCCGCGCAGCTCTTGAACAGAGAGCTTGAAATAGAGAGAGTTGCAGGAGAGTCAAAAATCGCAACAGCACCGCCAGGTCCGCCCGAGCTCGTGCAGGCATCCAGAGTGACATCGTCCAGAACCAAAGTTGGATTTGTGGCAGCAGCAGCGACGGAAACGCAGCCGCCGCCACTACTGGATCCCGAGCCTCGCTTCAGAGTCAAGTGTCGGATGGTCAAAGTTATTCCTCCAGTCGAGGTCAGCGAAAAGTGTCGTCCAGCAGTGTTCATGTCAAGGACGACATCCGAGTTGAGGGTTCCAGCTCCGCGAACTTCCACGCTTGTTAATCGCGAAATTGTCATGGCATCGGTGCCTGCCATCGTGTATGTTCCAGTCGCGATGCAGACGACCGAATTGGCTGCATTGGCGACTTGCGTTTTCAGGGCTGAGATGGACGAGACAGTGACAGAGCATGGATCCAAGGCCTCGGCAGCCGAGTGGAGCAACAACAGCGCACAGACGGCGCTGTAAACAAGCCATCGGCCGGCGGTTGTCAGCCTCTGGCGTTCGTGCATCTTGTTGGACTTGAAACAATCTGACTTTGTAAGCAGAAATCATTTTTGGTATGGGTAAGAAAATGATCGCTTTGCATTTGTGTGTGTTTTGGTATTATTTTTTTTTCAGCCACTTTTGAAAAAATCACAAACAAAACAAACAAACAAACAAACAACCAACAGCGGCTGAATCTGGAGCCGTTTTTGGCTCAGTTTCTACTTGTCTCTGTCTCCTGACTTTTGTCCCCCAATACAAGAATCTCGTCCTTCAATGTGCTGCACAGCACCGGTTGCGCATGCTGCGGGCGAACTCTCTCCGCGCTAGTGCCGAATTGCCAATCCGTCGGAAGCAAGCGTCAAGATGCAACAAAAAACGCCAATTGACAACCGACACACAGTTCGCAAGCCAAGTCTTTTCTCATGGGCCAGCAACGCGACGTCGACCTCTCGCCATACACATCTCACTCGCAGTTCCTGTTGCGTATCATCGTGACATAATCTGGAATTGCAGTATCGCGATCAAGCCAAGGGGAGAAGACGGTACGAGGGAAATCGCCGAACTGCCCAAACCAGCCAAAACCAAACCCACCAACAGGGCTGACTCGACTCAACTCGCCTGACTGCTCGCGTTGGGCTGCTGCACCTCACGCGCCGCAGTCTCAAATGTTCAGTTTGGTGATCACTCGTCTCTTTTCTATTCTTCCTGCAAACTTTGGGGAAAGGCGTCGGCCTCCGTAATACGTACAGCCACCGGCAGATTAAAAAATCCAAAAACTCCAACCAAAACAAAACAAAACCAAACAGAAAAAAGAAAAAAAAAAAAAAAGGAAGAATGATCATAAAAATCGTTCAAAACGGCTCTTTTGGGAGTTGCTCCGTTTGCGCCGTTTGTCCGGCATCAATCATCACAAGGATGACCAAGGTCACAAGATGCAAAAGAACGAATGCATTTTCTTATGCGCAATGCTTTGGGAGGGATGCGCAACACAGCCGAGAAACGCCTGCCGCAAAAAGCAGAGAGGAGCGAACTGCAAAGAATAAGCCGATGGCTGTTGCGGGTTTTCGATTTCAGACTCAAAAAGCGAGCGAACTCGTACGCTCGGCTCACAACCGGCACATCCACGCAACACTCGGGCAGTGTTGGGCCCAACATGCTGTTTTTGTGCTTGTCCTTGCCTCGGTTTGGCAGGGCTCACAGAGGGCGCCAAAAAACACACAAATCAACAACAAAAAAAAAAAAAAAAAGCAAAACGCCGATCCGATGCGAAACCTTGCGCAGACAGAATGGTGATGTAAAAATTCCAAAGGTGTTGCTCTAATTGTGATATTGAATAACAAACCGGAAAAATGTACAGAAAAGAAAAAGAAACCAAACGTTGCAAAAGTGAAGTGAAACCAGAGAGAGTTTCAGCAGCTGAACCTTGTGTTGGTCAAAATGTTTGAATGAATGAATGCTGATGAAGACGATGAAGATGAAAATGCTGAAGATGATGCTGAAGATGATGGTGCTGAAGAAGAAACTTTGAAGGACGCTGATAAAGTCGCGGTTGATCAGACGAGTGGAGCGGGCGTTCCTCAAGCTTCAGACGCTTCGTTGGTCGACTCTGAGACATCCAGGATCAGAGGCGCAGCACCTGGAGAGGGCGACTGAACAGGAGAGCTGGCGGAAGTGACATTGGATGGAATGTCAATCACCACAGAATGATCGGTGCTCAGCGCGGACGAAGGCGTCAAAGCAGGAGGTGGAATGCTCGAGGAAAGGCTGTCCGACGAAACCATGCGAGAGAGAATGGCCCGAAGAGCATCAGCAGACGCAAGCCTGTCCGACGGATCGGACGCAACAGAATGAGACGGTCGGCGGGGGCGAGCAGCTGGCAAATCAAACCGAGGGGGAGCGTCCTGCGGCGGCCCAGGCTCCGAGCCTGACACGACCAGCAGCGTAGGGGCAGACAGCGGCTGAGTTGGAGCAGACAGCGGCTGAGTTGGAGCAGAAAGCGGCTGAGTTGGAACAGCCAGCGGCTGGGTTGAAGCAGGAGGGGAAGGAGACGATGGAACAGAGACCGCTACGGACACGGCTGCAGATGGCACGGAAGTCGAGACAGGGATGATGGCGCTCGACCGATGAGATCTTTGGTCGCGATCGGCAGCACGAAGGTCCCGATCAGGACGCTTCATTGCCGAAGGAGGAGCCATTGCCGATTTGAGAGGGACGTGCAACTTGGGGCTTGGTACCTCATGTGGCTCGCTGACGCCTTCGCTAACAGAGGGTGACAGATTGAAATGCACGAGACCATGACCGTGTCCATGGTGCTTGTGATGATGGTGGTGGTGGTGATGATGATCGTGCTTGTCGTGCTTGTCGTTCTTGTCGTGCTTGTCGTGCCGGTCATGCTTCTCGTGCCTGTCGTGCTTGTCATGTTGGTCGTGTTTGTCATGCTTGTCGTGCCTGTCGTGCTTGTCGTGCTTGTCGTGCTTGTCATGCTTGTCATGCTTGTCATGCTTATCATGTTTATCATGCTTGTCGTGCCTATCATGCTTATCGTGCGAGTCAGGCTTGTCGTGCCTGTCGTGCTTGTCGTGCTTGTCATGCCTGTCATGCTTGTCGTGTTTGTCCGTGTGATCCCTTTCATGACGTTCGTGCTTCGAGTCATACTTGTCATGCTTGTCGTACTTGTCAGGCTTGTCGTGCTTCTCGTGCTTGTCGTGCTGGTCGTGCTTGTCGTGCTTGTCGTGCTTGTCATGCTTGTCATGCTTGGCATGCTTGTCGTGCTGCTGTTTGGGCTCGATCTTGCTGTCGCGGCGGCTCTCGGAGCGACTGCTGGGCTGACTCTCAATGCGACTATCGCGGCGACTGTCCGAACGACTGTCTGCTGGAGAAGCGCCCGGCTTATCACGGAAGGAGTGCTGAAGCGGCGAGTGCCGGTGGACGCTGTGCGCCGCCAAGCGAAGTGAAGCGGTCGACGTGTTGAGCTGCTTTGCCGAAAGATTCTTCAGGTCGCTATGCGAATCCGAATGCTTGGACGAATTGTCGTCGGAACCTTCCACTCCAAACAGACTGCCAGAGAAGATGCGTTTGAATGTGTCGCGCCGGTTGAGGGGAGGTGGCGGTGAGGGCGCGGCGGCTGCGCTCGCTTCGGAGGCGGGAGCGGGCGAAGTTGGACGTGATGTCACTGGCGATGCCGCTGGAGAAGGAGGAAGCGAGGAAGAGCTGTCACTAGAGTGGTCGGACGAGCTCGAGTCTGACGATTCAGAAGAGCTCGACGAAGACGAGGAGCTCGATGCTCCCAGCAAAACCATGTCGTCGTCGATCGCGTCCTGAATGACGCCAAGCTTGCGAAGCTCGTCGTGATCCAGGTCGCTCGATGTGTAGGATTCAGAGCCACTGGATGTGTCCGAGTCATCGCGACGAGAGCGCCGACGAGAATCGTCCCGGTCTTGTCGCCCTTTCCCAGACCGATGTGGCTTTCTCTGGTGCGACCTGTGCGAAGGATGATGCGAATGATGACGACGGCGGTGGTGCGAGTCAGAGTTGTCCGACGAGTCGCTTGAGCTGTCGTCATCGTCGTCTTTACTGGCACTGTGGGTGCGATGCCGGCTGCTCGAAGGTCGATCATGGTGGTGCGAACGGTGAGACCGGTGATGGCGGTGACGGTGGTGAGAGTCATCGGAGACGTCGCTGCTGTCCGAGCTGCTCCTGCCGCGGAAGGGGCTCTGCATCAAGGATGGCTCGGCCGCACTGCCATCCATAATCACGGAGGGATCCATGCCTTGCTGAGACTCATCGACGAAAGCCGCCAAGTCTTGAACAAAGTTTGCTCCAGCCATTCCAATTTGTGAGAATGGCAGGAATCCAATGTGAAGCGGCTCGTTATCCACCATGGGCACCGTACCCAGAGGGAGCGTCATGGCCGGCGTCGTAGCCTCTTGTTGGGTGGATGCGGCGTTGCCAGACGAGTCCTGCGCTCCAGCGTCACCAGATCGCTCGGGCATCATCGTACTGTCGCCAGACGGCACCGGTCCCAGCACGGGAGCTGCCGCAGCAACTGCAGCAGGACTGATCGAGGAGGGCGTGCGAGATTCGGCATCCGGACCAAGCAGAGATTGTTGGCGAGTGACCGGCCGCGGTGACGATTGAGATTGAATGCTGCTACCCGATGGGTCACCCACAAGATGCTGGAGCAACTGTTGGTGCTGCTGTTGCTGCTGTTGCTGCTGAAGGCGGTGAAGCTGCTGTTCCGTCATCACAACGGTGGGCACAATCAGCGAGCCGTCAGGCCCAGTTTGAACGAGGAACGAAAATGGGTTGCGCCGAATGCCAGCGGCAGGCGTGCTTGTACCAGACCGTGTCGGAATCGCCGATCCAACAGAGCTCGACGGATTGAGATGCAAGTGAGAGTCTGCAGAGATGGGCAGCTTTAGACTCGAGGAATCAAACGCAGGCGGTCGATCGCTTGTTGCCGAAGTGGGTGCAGCAGGTGACTTTCGATCAACGGTGACTGTCAAGGGAGCAGAAGTGGCAGTAGCCGGAGCAGGAGCAGGAGCAGTAGCCGAAGCAGGAGCAGTTGCTGTAGCAGTTGCTGTAGCTGGAGCAATTGCAGTAGCAGGCGATTTGGTAGCCGCCGCCGCCGCCGCGGCTGCAGCTGCAGCTGCCATGGCGGCTGTGGTGGTAGGTGTGCTGACTCCACTTGAAACAACATCCATGGATGGGACGGTACCGATGACATCGGCCTCAGCAGCAGCTCCAACGAGAGGCGCGTGCTGGTGCAATGCCGACGCGTCACCGGGAGTTACGAGGCCGCTATTGATACTCAGCAAGGAACCTGCACGCGTAGCATCGGCGCCCAGCGATGGTGTGCTGCCGCCGCTGGTGGGTGCTGGCAACTTGAGGTCAAGGGGCGCGCCTGTCACCGACGCCGCCAATGATGGTGGCTGAACAGAAGACGGAGTGTGGACGGAGGAAGGGATGCGGGCACTGGATGGCGCTGTCGACGGGTCGTGCATCATGCCAGAGATGAGGGTGGCTGGCTGTGCGGTGGAAGCATGAGAAGCCCAGGACTCGATATGCGCCAACGACGCAAAGGAGAGCTGCGGCACAAAAGCGCGCTCTCCTGCAGCAATACCCGTTGAACGAGGCGAGTTGGAGATGGATCGCGCGACGGTCGTGATCGCAGGCGGAACTGGTGCTCGGACCACCATCGGGGGTTTGAGAATCAGACCGCCTTGGCCAGATGATGATGAGGATGACGAGCGCTTGCTCGAACGACTCTTCCGACTGTCAACACTCCCCGTCCGGGAGCGAGAAGAGCCGCTGGTGTAGCTGGCACCGGAAACGGAGCCGGAACGTGAGTCACTGTGGCGCGAACGTCCGCGGTGGTGTCGTCGGTGCCCGGACGTCTTCCTGCCTAGTCGTTGTCGACTCGCAGACTTTCGAGTCGCTGCTCTCTTGCGGGAGCCTGAAGCTTGCGTGTCTGCATTGCTCGCGCTGTCCTGCTCTTGCAACTCTTCCATCTGCTCGGATTCGGCAGCAGACAGGACTGCACGTAGGACGTCGGGATTGTTGTCGATCGTGATGGCGAGCATTCCGTCCTGGCTGTGCGCATGCGCAAGATGGGGGATTGGAACAATCTGTCCACCATCGACACCTGCGCCGCTGTCCGCATCTGGAGTCGCGTGCTGGCGCGATCGATCGCCGCTCGTTTCGGCCGTGCTGTTTTCCATGTCTTCGTCCTCGCTGTTGTGACGACTCGAAACGGCACTGAAAAGACGCTTGGGGACTTGAACTGCCTTGTCAATCGAGTCGGGCAAGTTGCGCTGGCGGCCGAGAATCATGACAAGCAGCAGGACGAGTTTGGACACGGGGTGCCAAACACCGCAAAAGGCGAAAGGTACCCCTGGGTAGCCGAGAGAGAGGCCGACGGTTCCGTAGCCCGAAATAATATCAAAGAGGATTTTGAACAGGGTGAAGCTCACGTCCTCCTCCAGATGGTCGGTCTCAATGCTGACGATGATCAAGTATGCGAGAAACAAAAAGATAGAGTCTTGGGTCATGACGCGTTTCGCCTGGGAAGTGATGGTGTTGCTGGAAGAGCGACCTGCTTCACGTTCTTCGACGTCACCCATGACATTGCGGTCGAGGACAGTCTTGCGGGAAGAGGACACAGTGCCATCCAAGCCCGAATTGCGCACAGCTACGGCGATGGGTGAAACGGAAATGTACATCATGGCCAGAAAGAGAACGAGAAGACCGGGCTGAAGCTGGCCCAGGTCGATGCTGTTAAAGCCGGCAGAACGGGTGACAGCCGCCTGGAAGAACGAGTTGACAATCTTTTCGCCGGCGTTGAACTCGGCAAACAGGCTTTCCGTCCACTCGTAGCCCATCAGAGCGCTCCATTGCACGACGGTCAAGACGACAAACACCAGCAAGAGCCATCGGTTTTGGGCACGTGGGAACAAGTGTGTAAAGCACCGGCGCGGATGGTCGAGCAGAAACTTGTACGTTGCACGGGTGGTCGGATTCTTGGACAACCAGTAACGCGCCACAACAATAATGCGCATGATGAATGGGAAGGCGACGTTGCCCGTGACGGTCATCAGAGAAATCAAAAGCAGCGGGAAGTACTGGAATCGGAAGGGCACAATGTTGGTCGAGATGGTAGACAGGCCACAATTGTGGAAAGCCGAAACGGTTTGAAACAGGGCAAACCAAGCCGTTGTCTGGTTGTTGGCCTCCATGACTTGAATGGCTCCATCATTCGCAATGCAGTAAATATACAGCATCAGGTAGAAGGAAATGAGACACGTTCCCCACAAGATCGGAACGATGCGAAGCAACGCATTCAGCGCATTGTACTCGGCAAGGTCTTTTCGATAGCTTTCAATGTGGTGCCGACGCAATTGCTTTCGAAAGTAAAACTTGCGCATGATGACGGGTGCCACAGTCATAATCATGGAGCCGCCGAACATCATGACGATAATGAGGACAGCCTGGGTGCCTTGGTGCAATTCTGCAACGTCGACGGAGGACAAGCCAGTTTGGGTCACGGCACTGGTGGACATGAAAATGGCGTCCACGAACGAGATAGTGCCGGAACTCGCGTACAGCTCCGACAGATACACGGCGATACCACCGAGTAATGCGACCAGGAAAATGTACAGAAAGTGGATGCGGTAGTAGTTCAAGTGACGCCTGATTTGCGCCCAGATGATGGACAGGTAAAAACAGAAATTGAGCCACGCGTGAGACTCGGTGATGGGCTTGGTGATGCGATGCCAGAACACAGACACAACGCTAGGAGACGAGCGATGCTTGACACTGTCGGTGCGCGACCCACGGCGCGATCTTCGCATGTTGCTCATCTCCATGTCGTGCCCACTGGCCTGGCCGTCCGAATGGTCTGCGCTGGTCGTTCTCCGACGGTGCGACTTCCGACGGCGTAGAGATCGCTGCGCCGTGTGCTTTCGAGACAAGCGGGAGCTGTTGTGGTGCGGCAAGGAGCCGACACTCCCTGGCTCGGAGGAGTGGAGACCTCCCGAGCTCCGATTGCGGGGAATGGCAGAGCGAGAGCCGCCGCGAGCCGACGATCGGTCGGACGTTGAGACGGTCGAGGCAGTCGACACAGAGTACGATCGTGATCCATCGCCGTTCGCGTGAGAAAGATAGCCTGCAGCTCCCAGCTGGGACTCGGACAGACCTGATGGACGCCGACGACGCACCTTCTGCCATGAGGACGACTTTGAATAATGGTGACTCGACGAGTGAGCACTGCTGCTTCCGCGTCCATGTGCAATCCCTCGAGATGACGATGGCACACCTGCCGCGGCGGAAACGCTCATCAGGCCAGCTGCCAACGCAGACATGTTGCGCGCGCCGCCAAAGCTCGACGTTGCGCCTGCCGCCGGCGACAGAGACGCGCCACCGTTCGGCAGCAGCGAGAACAGGAACAGGTTGGATGCTTGTCTGGGGATTGGCTGTGCACCAGCGGCTGCAGCAGCGTTGTTACTTGTCGTCTGAGCAGCAGGATTCGCAGCGATCGCATTGGCTTCAGCTCGTTGCAGCAATGGCGGCGCTGTCGGCATTGGCGCTGGTGGCAGCGGCGAGTGCTCCAATGGCTGCTGCTGCTGCTGCTCCTGTTGGTCCAATGGAGATGACGGCGGGACCTCAAAGTCGGTCGAGCTCCGTCTTGGCGCGAGTGGGCTCACGTCGGAAAGGGTGCCTGACAGCGGCTCGATCGCGAGCGGGGCTGGCGTCGCAGCGACGGACGACCCGCCATCCACAGGCCGCAGCGTCGTGCTCGACTCTGTTGCAGCCACTTGGAGCGTGCGGAGGCTCAGCGACGGCGGCACAGAACTCGGTGCGGTCGCTGCTGCAGATGGCTCGATGGCGACTGCTGCGGTGGAACCAGCTGAGCCGCCCTCAGGCACGGCACCACGCGCTGCGCTTGCGGCTGTGTGGTCAAGGACTGGTGCCGATGGAAGTGCAGCATCGGCGGCGCTGGGTGCGGCGTCGGCTGCTGGCGTCGGTGGCGGAACCGCGTCCGGCGACCCATGCGTCATGAGCGGACCGTGTGGACCTTGTCGGCACTGCTGCTGCTGCTGCTAAGGCTGTTGGGTTTTTCAAAATTCGGAGAGACCACCAACCCGAGATTGATGAGAATGAGCTGGTATTGTTTTAAGGGGGGGGGAGGTGGAATGGCATTGGGAGATGAGAGGGTTTGTTGTTTGGGCGGACGTAAAACCTTGGGTCTGAGCATTTTGGCTTTGGCACGTCATACATCAGCCAGCGGCATGGATCGGTACCGTGCGGGGCAAGTCCGAGTCGGTAAGCAGTACGAATTCAAAATCATTGGATTGGATTGATGGAGAGTCGTTGTGTACCAGCGACAAAGAAAATCTCGAGGGATGGGTTGTAATTGTACAAATGTGTGTGTCTCAGTGGAACAGAACAAACAAATTGCTCATAACAAAGGAAATCGAAACGAAGTAGAATACCAAAAACGGATCAAAAAACACAAAATATTCATCGGTTTCTCGCCGCACCCGAAAATGCTGTTTTGTTTAAAGGTCATTGTAGAACATGGGCTTGGTGGTCGCGCCACTCGAGTTCATCTCCTGCATCTGGAAGTGATGAAGAAGCGCTCGGGTCGTCTTGCGGCGCTTGTAGCGCAGGTAGATCTTGATAAACTCGGACAGCAGCGTGTGGACAAAGACGCCGAGCAGAATCATGGCCCAAGCCGTGCCGCCAAGCGGGACCATGTCCAGGGCGCTGTTAAATCCAGGAATGTAGATGCCCATGATGAGGAAGACAAAGGACAGGGCGACGGCAGCGAGCAACTGGTAATTGTTGAACGGGTTGGCCTGGAAGATGGACATGGACTGCGAGCGCGACAGGAAGGCATGGAAGAGCTGCGTGGAGGTCAGGAGCGTAAAGCAGAAGGTCTGAGTCGTGGGGGTGTCCCAACCAAGCGGGACGTCTGCAACATGAAGACCAATCAGCGCAATGGTACACATCGACGCGCCCTGCAGCATGATGACAACAATGGTGCGAAGGGTGAGGATGCCGCGCTTCGGGTCACGCGGTGGGCGGGTCATGACGTCCTTCTCGGGCGAGTCAAAGCCGAGCACAATCGAAGGCGGAATATCGGCCACAATGTTGGCGTAGAGAATCATGAGGGGGGTGAATGGAATGGGCAGATCGATAATGACGGCGAACAGCATGCAGAGAATTTCAGCCACGTTGCACGAAAGCAGGTAGAGGATGAACTTGCGAATGTTGTCGTACACGCGACGACCCTCTTCGATGGCCGTCACAATCGTGGTGAAGTTGTCGTCCGCAAGCACAATGTCGGCAGCCTGCTTGGTGATGTCGGTGCCTGCAATACCCATGGCCACACCGCAGTCGGACTTGCGCAGAGCAGCTGTGTGTGTGTGAAAAGAAGCAAAAAAAAATAACAATCAAAAGTGGTGTGAGATGGGTGATCATCGATAATAACATTTCAAACCATCAAAACCACAGGTTGAGGTGCGCGAGCACGATATATCGCTCTTACCTGCATCGTTGACACCATCACCAGTCATGGCCGCAACTTCGCCTCGCGTTTGAAGGGCAGTCACGATCTGGAGCTTGTTCTCGGGCGACACGCGAGCAAAAACGCTGGGGAAGGGATTGAGGGTGACGAGCTTGTCGGCTGCCATGAGCTCGTCGATTTCGTGACCACGAAGGACACGGTCGATACCGCCTTGGATGGCGGTGGATGAGCGGTTGTTGCTCTCCGAGTCGGACGAGCCTGAAGACGCCGACGAGCTGGTCGAGCCGCGACGATCGGCCAAGCCGAACGGTACAAAGCGACGCCAGCCAGTGACTTCGGAGTGGCTCTGCGACGCCTGGCGCTGAGGGGGCTGAGAGCCGGCGGCAGCAGCAGCAGCAGCAGCAGTTGGACGGCCCATGGCCCCGCGAACAACATCAACAATGCTACGATTCGATGCAAAATTCGTCAGACCACCGGCGGCAGAAGAAGGAGCAGCAGCAGCCTCGATTTCGTCGTCGCTGTCGCTCTCAATGTCTGCCGTATTCGGGTCAAACACAACGTTCTTGATGGCGCCCGTGGTGGAGGAAAGCGTCAAGGCGAGGGATGACGACGTGGGCTCCAGTTTGCCAGAGCTGGGAACGCGGGGCATGGGCGCAGCAGCAGAATCGGTGGCGTGCAGACCTTCGACAATGATGCCAAGGCTGAGGGCAATGGCTCGCGCGGTCGAAGGGTGGTCACCGGTAATCATGCTGACCTTGACACCGGCGCCGTGGCACTTGGCGATGGCCTCCTGGACACCATCACGAGGAGGATCCATCAAGCCAATCAGACCAACCAAGGCAAGGCCGCCGCCCTCGACAAACTCCACATTGTGGAGCTCTTCGTCAGTGGCAGTGTGGGGCCGCTCGCCGATCGCCAGAGCAAGCACACGCAGACCGAGCTGAGCCATGGCAGCGCCGCGGGCTTCGATTTCGGCCAGAGCTGCGCGAGCGGCGCCATCGCCCTCGCTGCTGATGGGAATGCGCTTGCCATTCGACTCGAGAAAGTTGCACGACTTGAGCACGGCTTCGGGGGCTCCCTTTGCGAGCACAAGGAATGGGCCATCGCCGAGCTTGTAGACCACGCTCATGCGCTTGCGGTCCGAGTCGAAGGCAAACTCGTGGACAAACGACATGCGCTGGCCGCCGAGGGCAACACCGCCAGTCCAGGCATCCTTGCCCAGGTCTGCCTTGAGGGCGGCGAGGTTGAGAGCAACCTCGGTAGAGTCACCAAGCAAGTCCCAGACACCCGTTTCCGGGTTGAGGTACGCCGACGAGTTGTTGCAAAGCGCGCACACCATCAGCGCACGGCGGGTGGACTCGGCGAAATCGTCGCGCGAAATTGTGCCAGCGGTGCCGTCCTGAGCAAAGGTGCCGACGGGCGTGTTGGCTGAGCCGGTGATGGAGAGCATCTGAGGATGCGTCCACAGCTTTGTGGCCGACATTTTGCCGACCGTGAGGGTGCCCGTCTTGTCCGAGCAGATGGTCGTGACCGAGCCGAGCGCCTCGACGGCAGCCAGTTTGCGGACAATGGCGTGGTTGCGAGCCATGCGTTGGACACCGAGTGCCATGGTGACGGTGGTGACAGCGACAAGACCTTCGGGAATGGCCGAAACAGCAAGCGACACGCCCACTTTGACCATCTCCTCAGAGTCTCGACCACGACCAATGCCAATGCCAATGACGAGGCCGCAGAGCACTACGGCGAACGCGACCAGGATTTTGCCGAGACGATCGAGCTTGCTCTGCAGGGGCGTCTGAGGGGGCTTGCTCTGGGTAATGTTGGTCGAGATGCGACCAATTTCAGTGTTGGTACCAATGCACACGACAACGCCGCGACCACGGCCGCGGTTGACCACCGTGGACATGAAGGCCAAGTTGATGCGATCGCCCACAGCAGTCACCTTGTCGCGAATGGCTGCAGTGTTCTTCTCGACAGCGACAGGCTCGCCGGTGAGGGGGGCCTCGACCACGCTCAAGCCCACAGCCTCAATCAGACGCAGGTCGGCGGGAATCTGGTCGCCTTCCTCGAGGACGACGACATCACCAGGAACAAGCTCGGCGGCCGGAATGTCCTGCGTGACGCCGTTGCGAACAACCGTGGCCACGGGAACCGAAAACTTGAGCAGGGCGTCGAGCGCCTTCTCGGCCTTGTAGTCCTGCGAAAAGCCCGTGGCAACGTTGATGACGACGACGGCAAACAGCGTAATGCCAGCCTTGTAGTCACCAATGCCGCAAGACACGGCAGCGGCAGCAATCAAGATGAGCACCATAAAGTTGGTAATCTGGGCCCACAGCATGGACAGGATGCCTGGCTTTTGCGGCTTGGGCAGGGCGTTGGGGCCGTAGTGCGCTCGGCGGCGCTCAATCTCGCTCAGCGGCAGGCCGTTGCGCGCATCGGTGCCAAACACCTCCAGGACGGTGGAGACGTCGTCTTCGACATAGTTGCCCTGGGGAGGGAAGTGATCGGTGCTCTGCAGCGTCGCGGCAAGGGGCAGCGTGGCAATGTGCTCGTCCTCTTCGTCGGCATCGGCCTCGTCGGGGTGCAAGGAGGAGGGGGTAGCAGCTGGAGGGATGGGCGAGGAGACGATGACCGGCTCATCAGCCTTGCCTGGCGATTTAGGGGGCGCAGCCGCGGCAGCAGGAGTGGCAGGGGTGCCGCCGCTTTTGCCAGTGCGTGGCGTGGCATGCGACGACGACGGGGCCAGAATGGCATCGAGGAGCTCGCGGACGCGGTCGTGGGCGCTGGGGTCGATAAACTTGCGGTAGTCGGCAAACTTGGCATAGTTGGTGGTCAAGAAGACAATCAGGCGT